>NC_084747.1:44103597-44253597 GCF_033978785.1 Entelurus aequoreus
GCTGCGCCACGTCCACTACTAACCACATTGTGAAGTATGCGGACGACATGACAGTAGTGGGCCTCATCCGTGACAACAACGACATGGACTACAGGGAAGAGGTGAAACATCTGGTTGACTGGTGCAGAACCAACAACCTGGTCCTGAATGTCGACAAGACCAAGGAGATCATCGTTGACTTCAGGAAGCACCAGTCTAGCCACGCTCCACTCTTCATCAACGGCACAGCGGTGGAGATGGTAAGCAGCACCAAGTTCCTGGGGGTGCAGATAACTGACAATATGACCTGGTTCCAACACACCGGAGCTCTTGTAAAAAGAGCTCAGCAGCGCATGCACTTTTTGCGTCGGATGAAAAGAGCGCAGCTCCCTCCCCCCATTCTCACCACATTCTACAGAGGCACTATAGAGAGTCTACTGACCAACAGCATCTCTGTCTGGACTGGAGCCTGCAGTGCCTCAGACTGGAAGTCTCTCCAGAGAGTGGTGAGGACGGCGGAAAAGATAATCAGGACTCCTCTTCCTCCTATGCAGGAGATCGCAAAAAGCCGCTGCCTGACCAGGGCTCAGAAAATCTGTAAAGATTCCTCCAAACCCACCAAGGACTGTTTTCACTGCTGGACTCTAGAAAGAGGTTCCGCAGCCTCCGAAGCAGAACCTCCAGGTTCTGTAACAACTTCTTCCCTCAGGCCGTAAGACTCTTGAACGCATCATAATTATCCCCTCAACTTCCCCCAAAATGGATTAACTCGCTGGAATAAAAAAGACAATATAACATGCATCCATAAACGTAGATGCATATGAAAAAGTGCAATATATTTATCTGTACAGCAACCTATTTATTTATTTATATATGCACCTTATTGCTTTTTTATCCTGCACTACCACAAGCTGATGTAACGAAATTTTGATCTTATCTGTACTGTAAAGTTCAAATTTGAATGACAATATAAAGGAAGTCAAAGTCTAAGTCTGAGTCGAAAACAAGTTGTATCTATATTGAAGCGATCATCATCAGTGTTGGGACTAACGCGTTACTGTAACGCCGTTACTTTCGGCGGTAAATAGTAATCTAACGCGTTATTTTTTATATTCAGTAACTCAGTTACCGTTACTACATGATGCGTTACTGCGTTATTTTACGTTATTTTTTATGTAGTATCGGCTAGAAACTGAGAAGATCCGAGTGTGTTTTATTGGAGCGCTGCGGAAGAGGCGACCGAAAAAGAGGCGCGCGCTGTGTATGTGTGTGTGCGGGAGGGGGCGTGTCTGTGTTTACATCATGGCGGAGCCAGAAGTCGAGTTTTTTGACATGGAGATATTCTCACTACTTTTCTTTTGTCGACCACAAAGAAAAGAACATTTTAGTTCAATGTAAGTTGTGTCTTGGATCAAAGATCATATCCTAGCAATTAAAATCTGCTGAAAAAGCTACAAAAGCAACATGCTTCGACGAAGCTAGTAAAGAGAGACACACTTCACCTCCAACAGCGGCTGGACTTTAACAAGGCACTGCGCACAGAAGGTACACACTGTCAATTCTCTTATATACTCTTTCATTTTAGACTTCTACAGTGTTTGATTATCACATCACTCTAAATGTATAGACTATAAAGTTCACAAACATAAAGAGGGATGCTAGTGGGCCAGGCCAATCTTTCCTTATCTCTAAACTAAAACTGGGGAAATGTGTAGAGTGTTCTGGGCTTCAGACATGATTTTATTTCAGAATTCCTTGAGAGAGAAAAACATCTGGTTAGTCTTTGTGTATGTAGTGTGTGCCTTCTTTAGTTTACAGCTACACTACCGTTCAAAAGTTTGGGGTCACCTAAACAATTTTGTAGAATAGCCTTCATTTCTAAGAACAAGAATAGACTGTCGAGTTTCAGGTGAAAGTTCTCTTTTTCTGGCCATTTTGAGCGTATAATTGACCCCACAAATGTGATGCTCCAGAAACTCAATCTGCTCAAAGGAAGGCTTCTGTAACGAGCTAAACTGTTTTCAGATGTGTGAACATGATTGCACAAGGGTTTTCTAATCATCAATCAGCCTTCTGAGCCAATGAGCAAACACATTGTACCATTAGAACACTGGATTGATAGTTGCTGGAAAGGGGCCTCTATACACCTATGTAGATATTGCACCAAAAACCAGACATTTGCAGCTAGAATAGTCATTTACCACATTAGCAATGTATTGAGTGTATTTCTTTAAAGTTAAGACTAGTTTAAAGTTATCTTCATTGAAAAGTACAGTGCTTTTCCTTCAAAAATAAGGACATTTCAATGTGACCCCAAACTTTTGAACGGTAGTGTATGTTTTTATTATGCTGTTTGTTACTTATGTATGTTATGTAACAGCTATTTAAAATAGTTTTGTCAATTTGTTCTGGCCTGAAACAAATTGGCCCTTTGAAACATATTTTTGTGTTTGTGTGTTGTATGTAGACCACATTGCTTAGCAGAGTTCAGTGATGCAAATGCATGTCAAGTTGATCAACAGATTGTGTTATTCTCCAGTGCAATAACAGTACTGAAATGAAGGCTAAAAGGGCATTTAAGGTGGCCTTAAAAAATATAAATAAATAAAATAAGTAACTAAATAGTTACTTTTCACAGTAACGCATTACTTTTTGGTGTAAGTAACTGAGTTAGTAACTGAGTTACTTTTTAAATAAAGTAACTAGTAACTGTAACTAGTTACTGGTTTTCAGTAACTAACCCAACACTGATCATGATATACATATCTGATTTATGACACCAAAAGACTTTCAAAGTTTGCGGGTAAATAGATATGATCAAAACAGTATCAATCTCACAAAGATTCCCGGGCCATTTTGAGAGATGATGAGAAAGCCAGCCACATGATCGCGTAACATTGGGCTAGGAACCACAGAGCTCTCCCTATCGACAACAATGCCAATTAAGCAGACTTTGTGAGAGCCAACAAAAATTACTTTTGGAAAAATTATAATCTAGGATCTTTAATTTTTGAGCCCGAATACAAAGAGGATGAGCAATAAGTTCTAAAAGCTGACTGCTACCCGGCGGATGCAGCTTTATTGAAACACAAGCATCAGCAGCATTGCTAGGTGCTTAGCATACAAACTAACCATCCATCCATCTTCTACCGCTTGTCCCTCTCAGGGTTGCGGGGGGTGTTGGAGCCTATCCCAGCTGCACTCGGGCGAGAGGCGGGGTACACCCTGGACAAGTCGCCACATCATCACAAGGCCAACACAGATAGACAGACAACCTACCAAAGACTATAAAAAATGGGACCCATTACCTCCCTGCTTGGCACTCAGCATCAAGGGTTGGAATTGGGGGTTGAATCACCAAAAATGATTCCCGGGCGCAGCCACCGCTGCTGCCCACTGCTTCCCTCACCTACCAGGGGGTGAACAAGGGGATGGGTCAAATGCAGAGGACAAATTTCACCACACCTAGTGTGTGTGTGACAATCATTGGTACTTTAACTTTAACATTCACACAATAGGGCCAATTTAGTGTTGCCAATCAACCTATCCCCAGGTGCATGTCTTTGGAGGTGGAAGGAAGCCGGAGTACCATTTAAACCAGGGGTGCCCATCATGTCGATCGCGAGCTACCGGTCGGTCGTGGAGGGTGTATCAGTCGATCGCCAGCCAGGCATTAAAGAAATAGATCTAAAAATTAGCAATCATCAATCTTCACCAAGACGTCACTTTCGTCACTTGATTGACGTTCACAGCACCCGAGGGTCTTGTGAGAAGACGTCGGCTGCTGCAAGCTTATTATTAGGAGAAAATTACAGACAGGAAGGCGAGAAACACTTTATATTTCAACAGAATCTCGCGCCGTACCTGCCGTCAAAACTCCAAAGACCGACTGCACAGTTCCTGTCTTCACAATAAAAGCGCTGCTTCATCCTCCCTGCGCTAACAATATAAGAGTCTCAGAAAGCTGGCGTGCACAAGCTAGCAAGCTACGGAGTTTGCCGCCAATGTATTTCTTGTAAAGTGTATAAAAAGGAGTATGGAAGCTGGACAAATAAGATGCTAAAAACCAACCACTTTCATGTGGTATTGGACAGAAAAGAGGACTTTTTTTTCTCCTCCATTTGAAAATGCGGACGTTATCAGCACTACTGTCTGATTCCTATCGATGCAAGTCATCAGAATCAGGTAATACACCAACTTATATTATTGTCTTCGTGAAAGAAAGGAATCTACATGTGTTAAACATGCTTGTATTATCATTAAACACCTTTAATGTCACGGCGAGGGTCGGCTTAAAGAGGTTCGTTCTCCCGGAATGCAAGACTGACAGCTCCGGACGAAGGCGTGAAGGTAGGATTAGATTTATTTAATATAAATCACCCAACTACCAAAATACAGGCAGTCCACAGCATACAGCAAACAACAAAAAGGCAAGCGTGCCTAACAAACGTAAAGCTTAGACTTAGCATAGGCTATGGCATGGAACAAAAACTTACTTGGCAAAGGTGTGACGCAAACAATGAACGAGTGATCAACAAAGGCAGACTTAAATAGTGGTCTCTTGATTAGACACAGGTGTGTCCCGAACGCAAGAGGCAGGTGAAAATCATAGGTCGCCATGGAAACTAAAACAAACAAGGGTGCACAAAAACAGGAACTAATGGAGTCTTAAACTAACAGAAAATAACAAAAAACATGATCCAGACCACAGGTCATGACATTTAACTTGTTAACAAAGAGGTCTCTTTAGTAAATAAATAAATATAAATTATATATATGAATGAGGTAGATCCCCTCGACTTGGTCAATTGAAAAGTAGCTCGCCTGCAGAAAAGGTGTGGGCACACCTGATTTAAACCATAATAAAACAAACACTTACTGTACAATTTCCACTCTCGCTGGGATGCCGACCGACGGGACGCTCACATAATTCTGTTTGAATGAAGAACCAATCACAATCCTCACAAAGGGTTAAAAAAAAGGGGTATTTTTCGCCATCTTGCGGGGATGTGAAAGTCGACCAGCCTGTTGGACCATGGCCACATTTGCCTACTACCCGGTGAGAGCTGCATTAAAGGCCTACTGAAACCCACTACTACCGACCACACAGTCTGATAGTTTATATATCAATGATGAAATCTTAACATTATAACACATGCCAATACGGCCGGGTTAACTTATAAAGTGACATTTTAAATTTGCCACTAAGCTTCCGGTTCGAAACGCCTCTGAGGATGACGTATGCGCGTGACGTAGCCCGGGGAACACGGGTATGCCTTCCACATTGAAGCCAATACGAAAAAGCTCTGTTTTCTGGACATCTGTGTTCGTGAATCTGTTGCAATCATGTTCATTGCATTATGGAGAAAGAAGCTGAGCAAGCAAAGAAGAAAGTTGTCGGTGCGAAATGGACGTATTTTTCGAACGTAGTCAGCAACAACAGTACACAGCCGGCGCTTCTTTGTTTACATTCCCGAAAGATGCAGTCAAGATGGAAGAACTCGGATAAGAGAGACTCTAACCAGGAGGACTTTTGACTTCGATACACAGACGCCTGTAGAGAACTGGGACAACACAGACTCTTACCAGGATTACTTTGATTTGGATGACAAAGACGCAGACGTGCTACCGTGAGTATGCAGCTTTGGCTTCTAAACATTTGATCGCTTGACCGTATGTGCGCAACTTTTTTTTGCGTATGTACGTAACTTTTTTAAAATATATAAGCTTTATGAACCTTGGGTTAGGTGAACGGTCTTTTGGGCTGAGTGATTGTGTGTGTTGATCAGGTGTTTGAATTGTATTGGCGTGTTCTATGGAGCTAGGAGCTAGCATAGGAGCTAGGAGTTAGCATAACAAAGACGTAGGTGTTTTTATGCAGGATTAATTTGTGTCATATTAAATATAAGCCTGGTTGTGTTGTGGCTAATAGAGTAAATATATGTCTTGTGTTTATTTACTGTTTTAGTCATTCCCAGCTGAATATCAGGTACCGTGAGTATGCAGCCTTGGCTGCTAAACATTTGATAGCTTGACCGTACGTGCGCGTCACGTACGTAACTTTTTAAAAATATATGAGCTTTATGAACCTTGGGTTAGGTGAACGGTCTTTTGGGCTGAGTGATTGTGTGTGTTGATCAGGTGTTTGAATTGTATTCGCGTGTTCTATGGAGCTAGGAGCTAGCAGAGGAGCTAGGAGCTAGCATAACAAAGACGTAGGTGTTTTTATGCAGGATTAATTTGTGGCATATTAAATATAAGCCTGGTTGTGTTGTGGCTAATAGAGTATATATATGTCTTGTGTTTATTTACTGTTGTAGTCATTCCCAGCTGAATATCAGGTCACCCCCGGCTCTCACAGCATCTTCCCTATCTGAATAGCTTCAACTCCCCACTAGTCCTTCACTTGCACTTTACTCATCCACAAATCTTTCATCCTCGCTCAAATTAATGGGGAAATTGTCGCTTTCTCGGTCCGAATCTCTCTCACTTCATGCGGCCATCATTGTAAATTATAGGGAACTTTGCGTATATGTTCAACTGACTACGTCACGCTACTTCCGGTAGGGGCAAGCCTTTTTTTTATCAGATACCAAAAGTTGCAATATTTATCGTCGTTGTTCTATACTAAATCCTTTCAGCAAAAATATGGCTATATCGCGAAATGATCAAGTATGACACATAGAATAGATCTGCTATCCCCGTTTAAATAAAAAAAATTCATTTCAGTAGGCCTTTAATTATAATCTAGAATTTACTTTTAGCAAGTTTGAGATGAAGCAGAAGCAGTTAACAATAGCAGCATAAACTAGCATTAGCTCACTGCTATCAATACACCGTTAAATTAGTCTGTATGCTTTGGCGCTTATAATAATAAATTATACTCATATTTGGTTGAATTTCAGGTCATGACAAGCAAATGGAGTATTGTTAGCGCTTTCTGGATGTTTTTAGAGAGAGTATAATGAGCGCAACAGAGGACCCCTTGAGATCTGTTGTTGTTGTATATACAATTGGATATGGTTTAATAGATACAATGAAACACAAATAAGCATATCAAGTCAACTTGTTTTTCCATTCTACTGGTACTTTAAAGGGGAATGCAGGAGACAACATGCATAACCTCCATGGAATGACATAGTCTTGAACCCGAGCTCGAACAGGTATTGTGTGATATGTTTTTGATTTGATGTGATAATCCATGCAGCACGGATCAAAAAAGCTAGAAGGTCTTGGACTAATTTAAACCCCTACATTGAGTGCCTTTCTGTGCAGACTTTGCTTGTTCTCTACGACTGTGTGGTTTTCTCTGGATACTCATATATACCCAGAACCAAAGACTTTATAACCTATGTGATAAATAGTTATTTGCTTGCCCATGTGAAGAAAAGCCAGCTGTACCTTTACAAATGTGCCTGATGGAGTTGCAAGATGTTCTGAAGTTTGACCTCAGCTGTTTAAGGCAATTTGTGTGTAGGAGGTTATTTCAAGTTTGACAAAAGTCCCTACAAGTTTGAAGATGAGCCGTTTAAAATGGAACAGGAACATGTCTAATGTACTGTAATTTCACCTTTAACTTCAGCAATCTTTGATCTGATAACAATGAAACAGGAACGCTTATCCTAAAAAATATTGTGAAAGAAAAGGAAAATGCATTGGTTTAACTGTTTGGTGCTGTTTACTGTACATCAGACCGACGGATAAAACTGTCATTTTTGGGTTTGTTGAAAGCCAAAAATTTGAGTAAAAGGGTCTTAAAGGGTTTGTTTGTCACAGTTATTACCTTATTGTTGCCGTCTAAACACTGAATTCACATTTTTTTAAGAAACAAAAGACATACATATATACACCTGCAAGACTGCATTAAACTGTTCTCGCTAAGGTTGTAGGATATGCTGGTACTAACAAAGTACCGCGGTACTAATTGATTAAAAAAGGTACTACAGTTTGCTGGGTATTGTGGCCAAAAAGCTCAATGTTTGTTTCATCTGACATCACATGGACAAAGATAAGACCTTAAATGATAAATAAAGACCTTCTGGAGGAAAGTTCTGCGATCAGATGAAACAAAAATTGAGCTGTTTGGCCACAATACCCAGCAATAGGTTTGGAGGAGAAAAGGTGAGACCTTTAATCCCAGGAACACCAAACCTACCGTCAAGCATGGTGGTGGTAGTATTATGCTCTGGGCCTGTTTGGCTGCCAATGGAACTGGTGCTTTACAGAAAGTAAATGGGACAAGGAAAAAGGAGGATTACCTCCAAATTTTTCAGGACAACCTAAAATCATCAGCCCGCGCAGTTGGGTGTTCCAAAAGGACAATGACCCCAAACACACATCAAAAGTGGTAAAGGAATGGCTAAATCAGGCTAGAATTAAAGTTTTAGAATGGCCTTCCCAAAGTCCTGACTGAAATGTGTGGACAATGCTGAAGAAACAAGTCCATGTCAGAAAACCAACACATTTAGCTGAACTGCACCAATTTTGTCAAGAGGAGTGGTCAAAAATTCAATCAGAAGCTTGTGGATGGCTACCAAAAGCGCCTTATTGCAGTGAAACTTGCCAAGGGACATGTAACCAAATATTAACATTGCTGTATGTATACTTTTGACCCAGCACATTGTCACATTTTCAGTAGACCCATAATAAATTCATAAAAGAACCAAACTTCCTGAATGTTTTTTGTGACTAACAAGTATGTGCTCCAATCACTCTATCACAAAAAAATAAGAGTTGTAAAAATTATTGGAAACTCAAGGATAGCCATGACATTATGTTCTTTACATGTGTATGTAAACTTTTGACCACAACTTTGAAAAATACTGGTACTTTTTTTTCATGCGCATGCTGGCGCGCTGTGGTGACGTCGCTGATAGTATGAGTCGAGGTGCATGTTGAGTGAGTCAACACACACACAGCACATACAAGAAAAAACAGGATGGAGACAGAGAAGGACGAATGGCAGAAACAACAATTCTACTGGTTAATAAACAGGGTGCAGGGTACTTTGGCTTCAAAACTAACGATAAAGGTGAAGCTATAAACACGGAAGCATTAAAGGGGAACTGCACTTTTTTGGAATTTTGCCTATCGATCACAATCATTTTGAAAGACATGACGACGGATTAATTTTTTTTTAATGCATTCTAAATAAAGAATTTATTCGATCAAAAGTCTGCTTAAAATGGACCCTATGGGAGCTGTTTAATTCTGCCTATAGAGCCCTTAAAAATCATCCAAACAACTCCATTAGGGTTTTATATACAGTACATGATGTAAGTATATATGTTATTTAGTAACAGGCACATTTATAATAACATTTATTATTAACATATTTTGATCATTTTAGGCATACGCGGTTAATAAAAACGTCACGTTTGTTTTTTTCTTCATCACTGCAGACTTTATGAAAGCCAACAAACATAATAAAACATCACTTACTGAGCAGCATCTGCTGTCATTAAGATGCCAACTGCTGGGATGTTCATATATTCCCATTTAGATGAAAAATGTCCCATAATCCTCGCAAAGAAACGGAGTGGGGTGGTGGGAAGGGGACAAACACTTTTTGTGTTGTTACCGCCAGATCCAGGTCCGAAAAGGCGTCCAAAGTGTCCCAACTTGTCGGATTATATTTTCAGGTGAGCGGCATGATTTATGATCTACAATAAACTTACAGGGAGCAGGGAAGCGAGGAAACAGCAGACCATTGGAGGATGTAATTATAGCAGGGGTGTCCAAACTTTTTCCACTGAGGGCCGCACACGGAAAAATTAAAGCATGTGGGGGCCATTTTGATATTTTTCATTTTCAAACCATAACAAAATATATGGATTTTTTAAATTTATTTTACCTTTAGAGGTCCCGGGGACCATAAAGGGTCTCAGTCATTAAAATGTTAAAAATAAGTCAGATTATAATTTTTTCTAAATTATTTAACGCTTACAGTAAATCTCTATATCAACTTCAAGTTGATATAAAGTAATACAAATTAAAAAAAATGTTTTATGGCTTTTCTGTCAAAAACAACTTAGTTTTTTTATAGTAAAACTGATATATGCAGTATTTAGTCATTAGAGCCCTAAAAGATCAATAATGCAGGACACCATTGATTTTAATTATTTCATATTTTTGAGTAATCACAGTGAAAAGATAAATAAAAAATCACTAAATATATTTGGGATCCAAAAGGTGCCCCACTCATAAAGTGATACATTTTTATTAGGTTTTTCTTTTACTTTCAACACTTAAGTTACGAGATCTGTTGATTTTATGCTGGAACAATTATTTTGTTTGTTTTATGCGCTTTTGTCAAAGAAAACTTTGATGTTTTTATATGGCTACTACACAATATATGCAATATTTACCACATAAAACATTTTAAAGTGAAATATTTGAAGTAATTGGAGCCCTGAAAATAATTCATTATAACATGGATTTTTTGTCATTATTTTCTTTTTGAGCAGTGGCAAAAAAAGAAAAATAAAGAAAGACAAAAGAAAAAAAAACAGCCTACATAGCAGCTTTTGTGTCAACATTGCAACTTTTTCTCGTTAGATTTCACCTCATTCCACTTTTTTTAATGTTTTTTATTTTTACAATAGTATTTCCAGAATGTGTGGCGGGCCGGTAAACAATTAGCTGCGGGCCGCAAATGGCCCCCGGGCCACACTTTGGACACCCCTGAATTATAGGGACAAACGGAAGTGATCACGACGCCGCTATAAATTGTTCGTCTGCGCTATAATAACAATATCACTAAAACGGTACTTGGTTAATATTCAAGTCACGAAATGTAAATTGAGTAATGTTGGCACTTTTTGAATGGTTATCAGATATTATTGGCGGAATAGTGAAGCTCCCATTGGCTCTTCTGTAAGCGGACTTTTATTTAGGGTTATTTAATATTTAAAATGCATTAAAAAAATTAAAAAAAACATCCGTTGTCATGTTTATCATAATGATTGTGAACGATAGGCAAAATTTCAAAAGAAGTACAGTTACCCTTTAAAAAACATGCCTCGCCAAAGGTGACAATACTTTAAACTAGGGTTGTACGGATACCAATATTTTGGTACTGGTACCGATACCAAAATGTACATGGATACTTTAATACTTTTCAAAATAAAGGGGACCACAAAAAATTATGTATTATTTATTATTAGGTAGCTTATGTCAAAGCTACAAGCTTCAAAAAAAGAAAATGGACCGCGAATCCAGGCCCCAAAAAATATGGAGAAAATACAATGAGCTGGATGAATGACAACATCCATACATCCATCCATCCATCCATCCATCCATTTTCTACCGCTTGTCCCTTTCAGGGTCGCGGGGGGTGCTGGAGCCTATCTCAGCTGCATTCGTACATACGGAGAAAATCCATGATGATCGGTTGGTGTTCGTATGATGAGTCACAATTGGCTAAGGTTAGGGCGAAACATTACGGACTGGCCAATCAGAGGCAAAATAAGACGGATCATCGAAACCAGGATCATAACAGACACGCACTCATGTCACATGACAACGAGCAGTGTTTCCCACACATTCATTTATTTGTGGCGGCCCGCCACGAGAGAATTAAGGCCGCAACAAAAAAATTTTATTTATTTATTTATTTTATTTTTTTTATTTTTTTTATCCTGTCCAGCTTCTCAGGCAAATCATATAGTTGATGTAGATACCCATATCGGCTGTTCGGATTTACTTTACAAAAGAGAAGTGTAGGATCAAGATTTTTGGAGCTTTTTGTTCAGTGGATCAGATGTTTGATGAAGCTTTGTGTCTATCTACCACCACTACTGTTTTCTGTTTATTTGTTACTGACTGTGGCAGGACACCTCTGCCTCTGTTTCACTTTATGTTGCTGGTAAATAATATGGTTGTAGTAGTAGGCTAAAGTTAAATTATTTAGTATGCACTAATTAAAGGGGCAGAGCTTTAAGACACATTTTAGCTTTTATATTTTTAAGATGTATTTTTTGTAAGAACCACAATTAATAAATATATTTCAGTGAATAACTTATTGTTCAAATCTGTATATAATTATGTACATAAAGTGTTGTAATTATATTGTAAAATGGATGGATGGATGGACGTTTAAAACAAAACTGTTATTATTAATTAGTAAGTATACATTTTTTGAGCCTTTTTAGAGAAAATCATATCATTGTAGTAAATTATGCAAATTACTCGATGATGTCATGGTGACCACGGCCATAGCCACACCCATAACCACGCCCCCACCGCCACAGGTATCTTGGCAGTTTATGGGAAACACTGACGAGGGAGTCAGAGACAGAGGGATGCTACAAGCTGACCACTCAACAAAAAAAAACACACTTGAAAATGGCAGAGGGATTCTCTCCCACGGATTAGATTTTTCCTTAAGTAATGAAGATGACGTCAAGGAAACCCACAATAATGTGTGTCCTTGACCACATTTAGACAAATGTATGCATTTAGAAAAAACAATGCCCAAAACCTTAGTTTTTTGTTGTTTACTCTGTAAAGCGAAATCATAACTGATCTCTTCATCAAAGATGTGGAACACAATTTTAGGAACACACATTAAGGTGAGTTGAGATCATGAAATGTTTTACTGCACATAACCATTACCAACTGTTCCTAAACAACACACCAGCCATTGTTTTTTTTGTTAAGATATAAATAGATGCTGTTTTTTACTGTAGGTAGAGAAAATGAATAACATTATGGGGTGGGCCAAAGAAATAAATACATACAGCGGGGTGCTGGCACCCCGAGGGGTAGTTGTAGGGTGTCCCCAACTAAATGACAGACAGTTAATAGTAATGGACCCTACACTCTCAGTTACATTAACGTTGATATTATACATGTGGGCAAATATAAATATATGCTGTTAAATGTAGCAAGCTACTTTTGCCATGTAGCTTGTAATTTACATAACAAATTCCTACTATTTGTGTTTTATTTTTAACAATGTGTTTTACATGCTACATGTGTTATCTGTGTAATTTTAGCCATTGTATTGTTTTTAGTATTTATCAATTATTGGATTTGTTTAAAAAACAGACAGAGTGGCAACTCTTGGTCACTCTTTAAGTGTTGTATGTGCATACAAATGTTTTAAGTTACATTTTTCTCTAAGGTTATATTTATCCTCTTTTGTTGGGAAGCATTGTTGTACATTCTTGGGTAGCAGATTCTAATTTGCTTTGTACATAATTTCTGCGGTTTGCAAATGCACCAAATCATTAAATTTTTATATTTTTGATTCAATAAATAAAATGGTTTGTGTGTTCTCTATATCCAACATTATGTATTATTCTAATTGATCTTTTTTGTAACACCGTTAGAGAATGAAGCATACTTTTGTACAAAACCCAAAACCAATGAAGTTGGTTTTCAACTTATATTCAATTGAATAGACTGCAAAGACAAGATTTTTAATGTTCGAACTGAGAAATTAAATTTTTTGGGGAAAATAATTATTTACTTAGAATTTAATGGCAGCAACACATTGCAAAAAAGTTGGCACAGGGGCATTTTTACCACTGTGTTACATGGCCTTTCATTTTAACAACACTCAGTAAACGTTTGGGAACTGAGGAGACACATTTTTGAAGCTTTTCAGGTGGAATTATTTCCCATTCTTGCTTGATGTACAGCTTAAGTTGTTCAACAGTCCGGGGGTCTCCGTTGTGGTATTTTAGGCTTCATAATGCGCCACACATTTTCAATGGTAGACAGGTCTGGACTAAAGGCAGGCCAGTCTAGTACCCGCACTCTTTTACTATGAAGCCATGCTATTTTAACATGTGGCTTGGCATTGTCTTGCTGAAATAAGCAGGGGCGTCCATGAAAAAGACGTTGCTTGGATGGCAACATATGTTGCTCCAAAACCTGTATGTACCTTTCAGAATTAGTGGTGCCTTCACAGATGTCTTGGGCACTAATACATCCCCATACCATCACAGATGCTGGCTTTTGAACTTTGCGCCTATAACAATCCGTTTGGTTCTTTTCCTCTTTGTTCCGGAGGACACGATGTCCACAGTTTCCAAAAACAATTTGAAATGTGGACTCGTCAGACCACAGAACACTTTTCCACTGTGCATTAGTCCATCTTAGATGAGCTCGGGCCCAGCGAAGCCGGCGGCGTTTCTGGGTGTTGTTGATAAATGGCTTTGACTTTGCATAGTAGAATTTTAACTTGCGCTTACAAATGCACCTGGGGCTAGGTTGATTGGCAACACTAAAATTGGCCCTAGAGTGTGAATGTAAGTGTGAATGTTGTCTGTCTATCTGTGCTGGCCCTGCGATGAGGTGGCGACTTGTCCAGGGTGTACCCCGCCTTCCGCCTAAATGCAGCTGAGGTAGGCTCCAGCACCCCCGCGACTCCGAAAGGGACAAGCGGTAGGAAATGGATGGATGGATGGACTTACAAATGTAGCGACAAACTGTAGTTACTGACAGTAGTTTTCTGAAGTGTTCCTGAGCCCATGTGGTGATATCCTTTACACACTGATGTCGCTTTTTGATGCAGTACCGCCTGAGGGATTGAAGGTCACGGGCTTAGCCGCTTACGTGCAGTGATTTTTCCAGATTCTCTGAAGCTGTTGATGATATTACGGACCGTAGATGGTGAAATCCCTAAATTCCTTGCAAAATCCCGTTGAAAAATGTTGTTCTTAAGCTACTCGACAATTTTTGTTTCTTCACAAAGTGGTGACCCTCGCCCCATCCTTGTTTGTGATTGACTGAGCATTTCATGGAAGCTACTTTTACACCCAATCATGGCACCCACATGTTCCCAATTAGCTTGTTCACCTGTGGGATGTTCCAAATAAGTGTTTGATGAGCATTCCTCAACTTTCTCAGTCTTTTTTGCCACTTGTGCCAGCTTTTTTGAAACATTTGCAGGCATCAAATTCCAGTTTAGTTAATCATTGCAAAAAATAACAAAGTTTTCCAGTTCGAACGTTAAATATCTTGTCTTTGCAGTCTATCCAATTGAATATAGGTTGAAATGGATTTGCAAGTCATTGTATTCTGTTTTTATTTACGATTTACACAAAGTGCTAACTTCACTGGTTTTGGGGTTTGTAATTATTTCCCCATATTTCTGCACAATAACTAAGATATGGTAACACTAGTGAGCAGTAGAGAATATGGAGCGATTTTTGGTCTACAACATTTTTGCTTCATTCATTATATTGTATGCATGTTCAAAATAAACTGAATTATTGAAATATTTCTTACTCTATGTAAGTATCGAAATACATATTAGAACTGGTACCAACACCAAAAGACAACACTAACTCCAGCATAAATGTACCCTGCATCAATTGCAGTTGTCATGTAATTCAAAATTAATACTAATTTATCTTTGAATATAAATAAAACTAAGATAGTGATGTTTGGAAATCGCAACATAACGTTTGAACAGAAAATAAGTATTGATGGTACCCAAATTGAAATCGTAAATGAGAATACATTTTTGGGAGTAATAATTGATAGTAAATTATCATGGAAACCTCATGTCAGACACATTAAAACAAAAATCTCCAAAAGCCTCTCAATTATAAACAAAGCAAAACTATACGTCAATGAAAATGCACTCCGTACTCTATACTGCACCTTGGTACTCCCATACCTTACATACTGTGTTGAAGTATGGGGGAATACTTACCACAACACAATTCATCCTCTGATCATATTACAGAAAAGAGCAGTGCGGATCATTCACAACGTTGGTTATTTAGAACATACTCATAATCTGTTTATGCAATCAAAGTTGCTCAAATTTGATGACCTTGTTAAATATAATACATTAATAATCTTATAAAAAGCATTTAACAAATTATTGCCGCCTAATCTACAACGTTTTTTTATAAGACGAGTGCAGGCTCATAACTTGAGAGGCTTTGGATATTTCTTATTGCCGAGAGCTCAAACCACTCGTAAACGTTTTTGTGTGTCTGTATGCGGAGTAAAACTATGGAACAAACTGGACTTACAACACAAGCAATGCCAAACTATTAATCGATTTAAACTATTACACGAACATGGGGTCTGGTTCAAAAATAGAGATGAGATCTTTAATTTGACCTGCTGCTATACTCTGTCTCAAAGTGTTATCATGTGCTCAATGTTTCCTTACCCTTATTGCTATGTTGTCTATTACCATTATTGCTATGTTGTCTATTACCATTGTTGGTATATTCATTATTCCTACATTGTTGATACAAATTATTGTTACAGTGTAATAATTATTGTTACCTGTGGTAATGCCACTATGATACAACATCTGTATTATAATCCTTGAACAAAGTAAGAGTGAAACTCATGTGAATAATCACTGAATGGAGAACTGGGGGTGGGATTAAATAAATGATCTTCTTCCCACTCCCTTTCAGGCAAAACTGGACAATCATGCACTATATTAATTTATATTATTATGTTTGGTCAACTTGTACTTCTTTATGTCATTGCCTGAAATAAATAAATAAATGAAAAATGAAATGAAATGAATACGCTTTTTGCGCCAATACAGTATGTTACAGTCATCTTTGAAAGTTATGAGAACTTTGATTGTCGACTGCAACAAATACTGTTCACTAGAGAAGTCGAAAGACAACAGAAATATAATCCAAAAGCCACCACATAAGTGTACCGGTGATGGCAAAGAGGACACATCTGATAACAACCACAAAACAGGATGCACGTACACACGGAGAAGCAATACACAAGTTCAGTAATCCTAATTTTTCATTATTTCCTAGGGGAAAACTGAATTGGCGCTGTCTGTCATGTAAACACAACCATCGTTATATACAGTATAACCTAAATGTGCAACATAAAACAGTGATTTAAGCCCTCTTGTGCCACGCCATGTGACCTCGTCTCACCTCGACTGGGTGATACGGCCCTGAGCTTTCGAGGTGTGTGCCAGGGCAAGTCTTCAATTTAGCGGGACACAGATTGCAATAGCGTTACGCTCCTCCATCTCTCTATCCATTATTCATCCCTCCATCCATCATCCCTGGCTGTAGGCCATTTATTCCCCAGCGGGACGCTGCCATGCATTATGCAAGAGGAGCCCTATCATAGTCCTGTAATTGACATCCTCAGCTCGACTCATAGTGGGGACACTACTAAAACAGCCCCACGAGAGAGAGGTTCAGGGGAAAAGATGATGAGCCCTGAGTATGTAGAGTTAGAGTGTTAGAGTTTGAGTTTATTTCGAACATGCAAGCATACAACATGATACATCACAATTTCCAGTTTCTCTTTTCAACATGTTCGAAAAGGAGTAGGAAGAAGCAGAGCTTATTTAATCCTACCCCTTTTCTTTACATAACAGTTGCTGAAACTTTTTTATTCACTTCCTGTTCTCAATTTATTCACAATAAACTCCATAGGTAATCACAATAAAAATAAATAAATAAATAATAGTAAGAATTTAATAATAATAATTGGTGAAGAAAGTCATATTTCATATGATGAGATAAGTAAGATTGCTTTAAGAATGAATGGATGGATGGATGAAATAAATTGAGAATGTTTGTCATGGTTCTTCTTCTTTGTACTTTGTAAACACTTTAAGTTTGAAGAGTTTCTTGAAGTGGATCATATTAGTACATTGTTTGATTGCTTTGCTTAATCCATTCCATAATTTAATTCCACATATTGATATACTGAAGGTCTTAAGTGTTGTACGTGCGTACAAATGTTTTAAATTACATTTTTCTCTAAGATTATATTTCTCCTCTTTTGTTGAGAAGAATTGTTGTATATTCTTGGGTAGCAGGTTATAGTTTGCTATGTGCATAATTTTAGCTGTTTGCAAATTCACTATGTCGTGGAATTTCAGTATCTTTGATTCAATAAATAAAGGATTTGTATGTACTCTATATCCAACATTATGTATTATTCTAACTAATCTTTTTTGTAACACCGTTAATGAATGAAGTGTACTTTTGTAATTATTTCCCCATATTTCTACACAGTAGCTCAGATATGGTAACACTAGTGAGCAGTATAGAATATGAAGTGATTTTTTGTCTAGAACATGTTTTGCTTTATTCATTATTGACGTGTTTCTTGCTACTTTATGTTGTATATTTTTTACGTGAGATTTCCAGTTCAATTTATCATCAATCATTATACCTAGAAATTTGGTTTCATTTACTCTTTCAATTTCTATTCCGTCTATTTGTATTTGTGTTTGACTTTCTCTTTTACTATTACCAAATAGCATTATTTTAGTTTTACTAAGATTCAACGATAGTCTGTTTTTGTCAAACCATCTTTTTAATTTGTTAATTTCTTCTGTTATTATTTGTATTATCTCCTGTGTGTTCTCTCCTGAACAAAACGCTGTTGTATCATCCGCAAATAATACTAACTTTAAATATTTTGTAACTTTACAAATGTCATTTATATAGAGATTGAATAATTTAGGTCCTAATATTGATCCCTGAGGTACACCACAGGATATATTTAGCGTTGTAGACATGTGTTCACATAGCTTCACGTATTGTTTCCTGTTCGTTAGAAAACTTCTTATCCAGTTTAAGACTAACCCTCTGATGCCATATCGTTCTAGTTTTTTGATTAAAATATTGTGATTGTGTCAAATGCTTTAGTTAGATCCATAAAAACTGCTGCTGCACATTTTTTACTGTCTATTGCATTGGTAATTTCTTCTGTAATTTCAATTAAAGCCATTGAAGTTGAGACATTAGCTCTGTATCCATATTGGTTCTCTTCGAGTATTCTATTTTTATTTATGAAACTCTCTAATCTGTTATTAAACAGTTTTTCAATGATTTTAGAAAATTGTGGAAGTAAAGAAACAGGTCTATAATTTGTAAATTGATGTTTATCTCCAGTCTTATAATTTGGTGCAACTTTAGCTATTTTCATTTTGTTTGGGAATGTACCTGTTTGAAATGATAGATTACTAATATACATTAATGGTCCTGAGATCTCTTCTATAACCTTTTTTATCGTTTCCATATCAATTCCATTACAATCAGTTGAAGTCTTAGATTTACATTTTTTCACGATTGTAACTATTTCCTCCTGTGTCACATTACTGAGGAACATGGAGTTGGGATTTCGCTCTATGGTATCATTATAGTCCTCAATTGGAACTGGGTCTGGAATCCTTTCTTCCAATTTTGGTCCAATATTTACAAAATAATTATTGAAGCTTTCAACTACTTCCTTTATGTTGTCATTGTTTTTATTTCCGTCTAAAAAGTATTGAGGGTAGTCCCTCTTTGTGCCATTTTTAATAATGCTATTGAGGATGCCCCATGTTGCTCTCATATTATTTTTGTTCCTGTCCAAAAATTCACTGTAATATTCTTTTCTACATGATCGTAGTATGTCTGTTAACTTGTTTTTATACTTTTTGTACTTAATTTCTGCCTCTATAGTTCTTTGTGCTATAAATTCTCTATATAGTGTATTCTTCTTCTTACAAGCATTTTTTAATCCTTTTGTCATCCATGGTTGATTATTATTTCTCTGTTTATTACTAAGTTGTATCCATGGACAATGTTTGTCATAAAGTATTATGAACTTGTTTAAGAAATGTTCATATGCTTCATCAACCTCTTTTTCATTGTACACATTGTCCCAATCTTGCTTTTGTAGCTCAATTTTGAAAGCAGTCATCCTCTTCTCTGTGCATAGTCTTCGAAATGTCCTTTTGTCTTCCATGTTCTTCTTGTAGTGTCCATCATATATTGTAAAAACTGGCAGATGATCACTAACGTCGGTTATAAGTAGACCACTTGTAGTGTTATTGTCAAACTCATTGGTAAAAATATTATCAATAAGCGTGGCACAGTGTGCTGTGATTCTACTTGGCTTTGTGATTTTTGGATATAAACTGATGCTGTACATTGTATCAATGAAGTCATCAATAGACTTTTGCTTGTTAGGGTTCAATAAGTCAATATTAAAGTCACCACAAAAGAACATTATTCTTTGACCATTATCCATGTAAGTAGCCTTGATCCATTCTTCAAATGTTTCTATACTTGACTTAGGTGATCTATATATACAACTGATGAAAATGTTTTTGCTTTTTTTCTGACATATTTCAATGGTTATACATTCTAAGATATTATCTATAGCAAATGACATGTTTTTTACCACTTTGTAGTTCAGGTTCTTCATCATGTAAATGTACACAGCTACTCCTCCTCCATTTTTGTTGGTTCTGTTGATGTAGTTTAGTTCATATCCCTCCAGATCAAAATCTATTCCTTTTTTATCATCAATCCATGTTTCTGTGACAGCAATCACTTTGAATGGTTCGTTGATGTGTTCCAAAAAGTTCTTAATGTTGTTGTAGTTTGCATACAAGCTTCTGCTATTAAAATGAATAATTGACAATTTGTTATCGCATGTAATGTTGCTATTATATTGATCATCTGTATAATAAAAACAATTATTACTGATGTGGGAGAAAAAATTTGTATCTGGATCTATATCATTTTCCAAATCCTGGTTTTTGTAATCTTTGTAATCTTTGTATACAGTATGGGTAAACAACTGAGTGACAAATAAGGTACTATAAAAACAAAGATAGTTTAACATATATGGAGAGACTTGGCTTAGATGGGAATAAAAGAGCAACATTGAAAGAACCATAAAAATATGACAGAGATCGATGGAGAATGTCAAAAAGATGGAGAGAAGTAGAGGGGCTATGCAAAAAAAGGAGCAGAAAGAGAAGACACCATGGTCCGGATGTCCCTTGGTGTGATGAGTGTTAAACGTCATGCCCCCCAATTAATTGAAACATCTGTTGTCCACTTAAATAAATAAATGCCATACCTCGGATGACACTGTTTTACTGTAGATGTCATTACAGTGGACATGGTATATGTAAAGCTGAAGATTAAAAATAGTTTAAAGGCCTACTGAAACCCACTACTACCGACCACGCAGTCTGATAGTTAATATATCAATGATGAAATCTTAACATTGCCACACATGCCAATACGGCCGGGTTAACTTATAAAGTGCAATTTTAAATTTCCCGCGAAACTTCCGAGTGAAAACGTCTATGTATGATGACGTATGCGTGTGACGTCAATCGTTGAAACGGAAGTATTCGGACACCATTGTATCCAATACAAAAAACTCTGTTTTCATCGCAAAATTCCACAGTATTCTGGACATCTGTGTTGGTGAATCTCTTGCAATTTGTTTAATGAACAATGAAGACTGCAAAGAAGAAAGCTTTAGGTGGGATCGGTGTATTAGCGGCTGGCTGCAGCAACACAACCAGGAGGACTTTGACTTGGATAGCAGACGCGCTATCCGACGCTAGCCGCCGACCGCATCGATGATCGGGTGAAGTCCTTCGTCGCTCCGTCGATTGCTGGAACGCAGGTGAGCATGGGTGTTGATGAGCAGATGAGGGCTGGCTGACGTAGGTGGATAGCTAATGTTTTTAGCATAGCTCTGTGAGATCCCATAGCTAAGTTAGCTTCAATGGCGTCGTTAGCAACAGCATTGTTAAGCTTTGCCAGGCTGGAAAGCATTAACCGTGTAGTTACAGGTCCATGGTTTAATAGTATTGTTGATTTTCTGTTTATCCTTCCAGTCAGGGGTTTATTTATTTTGTTTCTATCTGCAGTTAAGCCCGATGCTATCACGTTAGCTCTGTAGCTAAAGTGCTTCGCCGATGTATTGTTGTGGAGATAAAAGTCACTGTGAATGTCCATTTCGCGTTCTCGACTCTCATTTTCAAGAGGATATAGTATCCGAGGTGGTTTAAAATACAAATCCGTGATCCATCAATAGAAAAAGGAGAAAGTGTGGAATCCCAGGAGCCCTTTTACCTAAGTTACGGTCAGAGCGAAAAAAGATACGTCCTGCACTGCACTCTAGTCCTTCACTCTCACGTTCCTCATCCACGAATCTTTCATCCTGGCTCAAATTAATGGGGTAATCGTCGCTTTCTCGGTCCGAATCGCTCTCGCTGCTGGTGTAAACAATGGGGAAATGTGAGGAGCCTTTCAACCTGTGACGTCACGCTACTTCCGGTACAGGCAAGGCTTTTTTTATCAGCGACCAAAAGTTGCGAACTTTATCGTCGATGTTCTCTACTAAATCCTTTCAGCAAAAATATGGCAATATCGCAAAATGATCAAGTATGACACATAGAATGGATCTGCTATCCCCGTTTAAATAAAAAAAAATTCATTTCAGTAGGCCTTTAAAGCACACTTTGGAGCACAAACTAAAAAAAAAAAGAATTGGGCACTGGGAAACAAAATATTTACAGTCGCAGTCAAAAGTTTACATACACTTGTAAAGAACATAATGTCATGGCTGTCTTGAGTTTCCAATAATTTCTACAACTATTATTTTTTTGTGATAGAGTGATTGGAGCACATACTTGTTGGTCACAAAAAACATTCAGGAAGTTTGGTTCTTTTATGAATTTATTATGGGTCTACTGAAAATGTGAGCAAATCTGCTGGGTCAAAAGTATACATACAGCAATGTTAATATTTGGTTACATGTCCCTTGGCAAGTTTCATTGCAATGAGGCGCTTTTGGTAGCCATCCACAAGCTTCTGGTTGAATTTTTGACCACTCCTCTTGACAAAATTGGTGCACTTCAGCTAAATTTGTTGGTTTTCTGACATGAACTTGTTTCTTCAGCATTGTCCACATGTTTAAGTCAGCCATTCTAAAACCTTAATTCTAGCCTGATTTAGCCATTACTTTACCACTTTTGATGTGTGTTTGGGGTCATTGTCCTGTAGGAACACCCAACTGTGCCCAAGACCCAACCTTCGGGCTATGATTTTAGGTTGTCCTGAAGAATTTGGAGGTAATCCTCCTTTTTCATTGTCTCATTTACTCTCTGTAAAGCACCATTTCCTTTGGCAGCAAAACAAGCCCAGAGCATAATACTACCACCACCATGCTTGACGGTAGGCTTGGTGTTCCTGTGATTAAAGGCCTCACCTTTTCTCCTCCAAACATATTGCTGGGTATTGTGGCGAAACAGCTCAATTTTTGTTTCATCTGACATCACATGGACAAAGATAATACCTTCTGGAAGAAAGTTCTGTGGTCTTTTGACCACGACTGTACCTTATTTGCTGAGTACAGAACGCCTTAAGGTTGAGAAAGAAAGTGAGCGAGAAGTTGGACAGAATGTTTTCAGAGTAGATAAATTATTCTAAGCAGGACAAACACAACCAAGTAGTGTCCGGAAAAAATATATAAGAAAGAAAATGATAGAGCTCCATCCTTTATTCAATAAATCAATCAATATCATTTATTTAACCAGACTTATTGAGATTAAAATCTATTTTCCAAGAGAGACCTGGCCAAGAGTGTAGCAAGAGAAAGTTACAAAAATAGATATAAGAACAACAAAAACAGCAGCATAATCTAGCTAAGGCATAAAAGGGGTCAGAGTCAAGGGTTTTCTGTCATGACTTGGTCCTTAAGATTTTTTTTTCCGGAAGGCAACGGAAAATTGGCGCGGGCAAGACGTGAGTGTGAGTACATGTTTAATATTTTAACTCAAAAGGCTCAAAAGGGTATAAACAAAAGGTGCTCACAGTGGAGGTAAAAATCTTGACTATGAAAACAAAAGGCGCACACAAAGGCGAAGAACTATAAACATGAAACAAAAATTTACTTGGCATGGGACTATGAACATGGCATGAAGCAAAGTGATGATAACATGTGCAGAGCATAAATGTGATGTCGCCAGAAAGACCAAACTGAAAATGACAGGCTTAAATAGTCATGTGGTGATTGAAAACAGGTGCTTGAGTTCAAGTGAATCAGGTGCGTGAGTCCAAGATGTGAAACAGGTGACACTAATGGTTGTCAAGGTAACAAACAAACAAGGAAGTGCAACCAGGAACTAAAAAGAGTCCAAAAAACAAACAGCACATGGCCAAACAAAAACATGATCAACAGACATGACATTTTCTAACATGAGGCTGTAATATTTGGACACACCAAGGGGTTAAGGATGTGACTCTATCCGGTGGCCTAATTTCATCACATGACTACATGTTTTTATTGACATGTTATTATTTGTGGGGTGGTACATTTTTTTTAATGAAAAAAATGCATCCTCGCTATAAATTCCTCATCGTTAATAGACATCTGGTACTATCCGTTCAGAGAGCAACATCCAAGTAAACTTTTGAGCAAGAGGGGAGGGTACGGCAATGGAAAAAAGCCACATGAAAGATGACATTCACACAAAGTACGGTGTTGTCTATTCTTTTCTATCAACTCAAAGGTCGCCCTTGCCTAATGTCAGCCGGCGGGAATACGCTTTGTCTCATCCCTCCTTCTTGGACACAGTCAGTGGGCTATTTTAAACACTGGGGCCCATTTGACCAAACTCCTACCACCCCTCATCCTTTTTTTAACAAGGCTGACATCCAATGTCTGGAATTCCAGGCTGGCTGCAGATCAGCCCTGTGCTTCCCAGACAGGGGGGCCCCCACTGGGCCAGGCCAAATGCCACACCATGTAGGGCCAGATCACATGAGCAAAGGGAGGGGGACCCCAAGAGAGACGCCCAAACTACATAGATTGCAACACATCAGAGTCCTGAAAATAAACACTGTGTAGCTAAGAGACAAGTGTGCTGTTCAGTTTTGCAACACAAAGGCTTTATGGTTGACAATATATGTGAAATAATGAGCTCTAAGGTTGTTCCGTAGTTGTGGTCAGGGGCTTAACGTCAAAGGCACATTCATGCATGCAGAAAGCTACGCTAAGCAGGTCAGCTTTCTATCACATGGATGAGATCCACACGGGTCAGAACCCGATGAGGCCAAGCATGCTTTTATATTGGCAGAAAAATGTACCTAAAAACACAGCGCAACGCTTGGAAAGTACCAACAAGACATGACACGCATAACCCCTTAAGTTAAGTTACTTTTACTTCATATCTGCTAGAACTTGATGTCTGATCCCTTAATAGTAAAACAATCCTGTGCCATTCAATGCAAAATCTGAGGTCATGCCAGAGGAATGTTCCGGGGAGTGAGTGTGTGTTGGCAGCGACGCCAGCGGGCATAGATTTAAAACATTACGGACACTCAGACTGCCTCACATTAAAAAGCCAACCACCGGCTGGCGAGCCGACCTGACAATTCCTATCGGCCGTCTGCTCCAATTCTGTCGCCCGGGTGCTGTTTTTGTTGCTGAGTCACGTAGACGTTGCGACAGGACAACACATCTGTTAAATGACTGCCTGTCCTAAATGACTGCTTGTCACTCGCGGCACGCTCCATTATCAGGGGATATTTATGAGTCTAGAGAGGGGGGGTTGGGCATACTTTAGGTGTGTTCATGTCACCAATAAGCGAATTGGTTACAGCCCTTAACATAAATCCATTAGTAGTAAAAATGTGCCACTTGTTATTGATGAGGTGGCTCCTGACAAAACATAAAATATATCTGTCAAAGCTAGCTGTTTTTTAAAAAACTTTCACACGTAGTATTAGGGCTGGGCGATATGGACCAAAACTCATATCCTGGTATTTTTGGGTTGAACGCCAATATGCGTTATATACCGGTATCTTAAAGGCCTACTGAAATGAAATTTTTTTATTTAAACGGGGATAGCAGATCCATTCTATGTGTCATACTTGATCATTTCGCGATATTGCCATATTTTTGCTGAAAGGATTTAGTAGAGAACAACGACGATAAAGATCGCAACTTTTGGTATCTGATTAAAAAAAAGCCTTGCCCCTACCGGAAGTAGCGTGACGTAGTCAGTTGAAAGGCTACTCACATTTTCCCATTGTTTTCAAAGCAGCTAGAGCGATTCGGACCGAGAGAGCGACGATTACCCCATTAATTTGAGCGAGGATGAAAGATTTGTGGATGAGGAACGTTAGAGTGAAGGACTAGAATGCAGTGCAAGACATATCTTTTTTCGCTCTGACCGTAACTTAGGTACAAGCTGGCTCATTCCACACTCTCTCCTTTTTTCTATTGTGGATCACGGATTTGTATTTTAAACCACCATATCCTCTTGAAAATGAGAGTCGAGAACGCGAAATGGACATTCACAGTGACTTTTATCTCCACGACAATACATCGACGAAACACTTTAGCTACGGAGCTAACATGATAGCATCGTGCTTAACTGCATATAGAAACAAAATAAATAAATCCCTGACTGGAAGGATAGACAGAAGATCAACAATACTATTAAACCATGGACATGTAAATACACGGTTAATGCTTTCCAGCCTGGCGAAGGTTAACAATGCTGTTGCTAACGACGCCATTGAAGCTAACTTAGCAACCGGACCTCACAGAGCTATGCTAAAAACATTAGCTATCCACCTACGCCAGCCAGCTCTCATCTGCTCATCAACACCCGTGCTCACCTGCGTTCCAGCGATCGACGGTGCGACGAAGGACTTCACCCGATCACAGATGCAGTCGGCGAGAAGGAGGAAGTTAAGGTGAGTTCGGCGGCTAGCGCGTCTGCTATCCATCTCTGTCCTCCTGGCTGTGTTGCTGTAGTCCGCCGCTAATACACCGATCCCACCTACAACTTTCTTCTTTGCAGTCTCCATTGTGCATTAAACAAATTGCAAAAGATTCACCAACATAGATGTCCAGAATACTGTGGAATTTTGAAATGAAAACAGAGCTTTTTTGTATTGTATTCAATGGGGTACCAATACTTCTATCAACCGTTTACGTCACGCGCATACGTCATCATATCTAGACGTTTTCAACCGGAAGTGTGGCGGGAAATTTAAAATTGCACTTTATAAGTTAACCCGGCCGTATTGGCATGTGTTGCAATGTTAAGATTTCATCATTGATATATAAACTATCAGACTGCGTGGTCGGTAGTAGTGGGTTTCAGTAGGCCTTTAAATAAAACATGCAAAGTGCTAAAGGTTGCCTAAGTGTTTAATGGCTAGATAACCAGTGTTGAGAGTACTCAAATTACTTTTGTTTTAAGTAGTAATGTGACATGTTGCTTATTCGCATGAAGTAATTAGCTAGCTGTTACTTTTGTTAATTTTGTTAATTAACATTAGGTTTATAGCCTCACGCTTGTGTGTGGGGATAGATTGGGTCTCTCCTCGCTCATTGCGGTGAAAGCCGCTGGCTATTCAGTTTGAGACTACTCTTCAGCCACCCAGCCGCTATACTACAGTAGGTTAGTCCGCACGGGCTGTGGGGAGAGGCAGCTGGTGCGTAATAAGTACAATGCTTAGAGTAAAAACATATTTTAGGGCGTTAATTAAGACTAGATTTATCTTAATAGCACAGACCTGACTAGGGAACCACACTGTAGTCTATACACTACTGCCCTCTAACGTCTTGAAATTGCAACTGTATGCAAAGTCTACTATATAATACTTGCAAATGAGACACAAAAGTGTAAGAAATGGACAACACAGTTATCATTATCATTATTACTGTTGAATGTTAAACTGAAAAAGTTGATTTTATTATTAAACAAATCAATTTTGATGAAAACACAGAAGTACCAAAAATGACTACTATTGAGTATCGGTATCGATTCCCAGGTAACAGAAATTGGTACCGTATCGATTCAAATGTGAAAGATACCCATCCGTACACAATAGTAAAGCATTTGAATGTGTTCCTTGAATATAAAGAAATTGCAATATCAATTAATAAAGGTTTTATTATGAAGACAGATTAGTTCGATTATTCATAAAACTGAATTTAAAGCTGAACAAATCAAAGGGCAACAACTACAACGTCCCAGACAGATGCATTCGGCATTTTGAGTCACGGAGTTGTTCTATACGGAGATTTATGGGGTCAAGTTTGAGTTTATCTGCCTTCAACAAGTCTCCTTCACTTAGCGTCAACATGACAATGTGTGGCATTACTCATATTCCTAACCCTTAATGTAGCTATTTGCATGCAAAAGCCATCAGTCATCACGAAGCACCCGGTATCCCCTTTGGCTTTGCCTCAATGAAAAGGTTGAGGCTGGGGATGTGTGTGTGTGTGTGTGGGGGGGGGGGGCATATTTCAGGTGTCTAATGATAGGTGATAAACAGACTGTTCTTCCTTTGTTATGCAACACAAGGGAACAAGGCAACGAGGTGGTAGACTGTGAAATGGAGCTGCATCACTCAAGAGAATTTACTAGCAAATCCTACAAAAGTGAAGTGTTATATATTGTGTTCATGACTGCATATTTTGTAAAGCATTAGGGGTGTTTCACTAATGTGGTGCACTGCAGAGATGCAGTGTAATAAACACTATTGAATTAACTGTGTATTTTACTACAGGAATTTTGCCGAATTGTCAAAGCAATCAGGAGCCTTTCAGGTTTTGTTCTGTTTATGAATATTTTTTACATTCATTAGAGTAGATCCTTGCCTATTGCTGGTAGGCATTCACAACCCCACATATTGACAGATTTCTTTACAATGCTTCAAATTCTAAATACTTTTTACAGTACCTTAAAGGGGAACTGCAGTTTTTTTGGAATCTTGCCTTTCGTTCACAATCATTATGAGAGAAAAGAACACATATTTCTTTAATTTTTTTTGGATCCTAAAGATAAAGAAAATGCTTGCAAGATTAGGCTAATGGGAGTCACCATTGTAGCCTTCTAAGCCCTCTAAAACAAGTTTAAAACCCTCCATCAACGTTCATATACAACACAGTAAGTCTTTATATAATGTAGTAACAGACACGTTCATAACAATATGTAACATGTTCAATTTTTACTGTATATTGGTCATTTTATGCATTGCCAGAACTTGTTTTCCTGAGCACACTCATTTCTGTTTTAATAGCACTGACTTCCGACATCCGACAACAAATGTGTGTTCCTACATCCGGAAACAAATGCGAGTGCGTTGTAATCATGGCAGACCTGTTAACAGACAACAAAGATGACTATTTTTGGACAAATGAGGATTCACAACCTTATCTTTTTGAACCTGAAAATACGGAGGATGAATTGCTGCTTAAAGAAGCGAGCACCAAGAAAAGCTGAAACGTTAGAGCAGACAGAAGTGTGGACTAATACTTTACAGACACTGTAATATTTTTAAAAGTTTTTCGGTCAATACAAATTGGTGTCCTATTGCATTGTTTTGTGCATAAAAAACTCAAAAGCAATTCAGCTAATGACACATAACCTAGGTTATCTCTTGCCGTAGCTAGCTCATGGCTAATGCCGTAGCGCGCCGTCCCAAGAAGATGTATTAGTATGCCAAAAAAATAATTCCTCTTACAATAACAATGTTGCTACAGATTGGTTATCATACAGGTTACGGAATGTAAATGAAGTATTGTTGGTATTTTTTGGATGCACTTTTAAAGTGATTTAGGGGCAGAATGGATTGCTCCCATTAGCTGCATTGCTAGCCACCGACAAGGAGACAATTTTTGCAAATTAGAATGCAAAAAAAATATATTCACTACCGTTCAAAAGTTTGGGGTCACCCAAACAATTTTGTGGAATAGCCTTCATTTCTAAGAACAAGAATAGACTGTCGAGTTTCAGATGAAAGTTCTCTTTTTCTGGCCATTTTGAGCGTTTAATTGACCCCACAAATGTGATGCTCCAGAAACTCAATCTGCTTAAAGGAAGGTCAGTTTTGTAGCTTCTGTAACGAGCTAAACTGTTTTCAGATGTGTGAACATGATTGCACAAGGGTTTTCTAATCATCAATTAGCCTTCTGAGCCAATGAGCAAACACATTGTACCATTAGAACACTGGGGTGATAGTTTCTGGAAATGGGCCTCTATACACCTATGTAGATATTACACCAAAAACCAGACATTTGCAGCTAGAATAGTCATTTTCCACATTAGCAATGTATAGAGTGTATTTCTTTAAAGTTAAGACTAGTTTAAAGTTATCTTCATTGAAAAGTACAGTGCTTTTCCTTCAAAAATAAGGACATCTCAATGTGACCCCAAACTTTTGAACGGCAGTGTATATATACACTTCTGTCTTCTTGTCTGTCATTAGGATTGTGAACGATAGACAAGACCCCCAAAAAGTGCAGTTCCCCTTTGAATAGAGAGTGGTTTGATTGTGTTATATGCAGGAGGGGACACCGCAAGTACAAATTTAGCAGAAGGCGCAGTCTTACAGTAAGATTATACTGTACAGGAGGAAGATACTTTCACAAGACGTGATGTATGCCATACTAAATTTTTTATGTTTTTAATAACTACGAGGGGCGTATTTTAGTCTTTAGAGTATCAAAAAATGGCATTAGTGAGTTAATTTTTCACGTTCCTTGAGAAGGTGATTCTTTGCCACTCACACCTGGTTCTTGGAAAAGAACCACCGTGAATAGTGGGGAACTGCTGTGGACGCTTTTCTAGGATTAATTTTGATGTGAATGACATGCCGCAATTAACTTTTGAAATATGAACGATACAGACAAGATACAGTGGTACGTCTCAATATTCACAGTACAAAAATGTTGCTATTCAGACTAAATAGCTTCTATAGCAGGGGTCACCAACCTTTTTGAAACCAAGAGCTACTTCTTGGGTACTGATTAATGCGAAGGGCTACCAGTTTGATACACACTTAAATAAATTGCCAGAAATAGCCAATTTGCTCAATTTACCTTTAACTCTGTTATTATTAATAATTAATGATATTTATCTTTGTGGAAACACTGATCATCTTAATGATTTCTCACAATAAATATATATAGAAACAGATAAATATCAATATGCAACACTTTATTTTTATATTTTCTCTAAGTGCACATTTTTCAAATTGAACATTTTCAAATGATCACTTCTAAGACAGTCTTGTGAAATCACAATATCCCATTTTAACTAGCTAGCCACTAACATTTTTTAACAAATCATGAATTACTTTGCACCATGTTTGTACAAATAATAACTCATGTAAAATACAAAAGTAAACTCTCAAATTTTTAAATCATGTCACACTTTGAACTGGACACCAAATCTGTTATCTGTTTCTTTGTCAGTTAGTGGGAAGCCTGGCATTTCATGCTGTTAACTAGTGTGTTGTACTCTGGTGTGTAACTTGACACTGCAACTCTGAGTGAGTCTTGCAGATGTGCATCAGTGAGGCGTGTTCTGTGTTTGTTCTTGATGAAGTTCATGTCAGAAAAGGCTGATTCACAAAGATAAGATTTTTCCTCATTGTTTGCGGAACCTTCTTAATCTTTTGGACATATTTTCACAGCAATCTGGCCTTAAGCTTAATTATGATAAATGTAAAATGTTAAGGATCGGAAATCTAAAGGGAACGTCCTTTCGAATGGAATGCAAAGTGCCTGTTTTGTGGACAGATGGACCAGTTAACATACTTGGTGTTGTTGTCCCAGAAAATCTGGAAGATCTAGGCTCAGTAAATTATGATAATCGACTAGGAAAGCTGGACAAAATTATGAAATTATGGAAAGGGAAATCCCTAACCTTGTATGGTAAAATGTCTATTGCCAACTCGTTAATTATTCCTCAATTTATTTATTTGTTTTTGTCACTACCAGCTCCATCACAAAACTTTTTTAAGATTTATGAGCGGAGGGTCTTCGATTTTGTCTGGAACGGCAAACCAGAAAAGATTAAAAGAAAGGTTTTGTACAAAGAGTATGAATATGGGGGCCTGAAACTTCTCAACCTTGAAGCTATGTGTCTGTCTTTAAAAGCATCAATTGTTCCAAAGATGTATTTAAACATTGAGTGGTACACAAATGTCCTGTTGGACAAAAAACATGTACTGTATCAAAAGAAATTGTATCCTTTTTTACAAGTGATCCCCTCCCATTTTTCTTATGTAGTCTGCTGGGAAACATGGCGGGGTTCATAAAGGAAACAATCCACTCATAGTGGTGTTTTCAATTTTATGTGCCAGAAAAAAGAGACGATATTTTGCAGCAGATAATATGGATGAACTCTAATATTGTAATAGATGGAAAGCCTTTCTTTTGGAAAAATATGTTTGAAAGAGGAATCATTTTTGTCAATGATATTATCAATGAGAATGGTAAAATTATGAAGTATGATGAATTTAGAATATGGTGATGCTTGCTCAAGCTTTTCATTTTATCAACTAACTGGAGTAATTGGGAAAAGATGGAAATAAATAATTAATTATGGAACTACTAAATTATTAGTTTGTAAACCTCTAATAAGAAATTCTAGTTGGCAAAAAGGAACTAAAATAAATGGAAAAATATATAATTTTTATTTAATAAAGAAATCTTTGAAGGCTGCCCCATAAAACACATATGGAAAATGGGAGGACTTTTTTGACTGCCCGTTGCCATGGGATGCCATATTCAAACTAATCTATAAAACTACTATCGATGTGCAAAATCGTTATTTTCAAATTAAAAATATTTATAACTTCTTACCCATAGGGAAAATGTTAAAATTATGGAATATGACAGAGTCAGATGATTGCCGATTTTGTTGTCAGGAGCCTGAATCCACCCTGCATTTGTTTTGGTATTGTCATATTGTGTCTATGTTTTGGGTGGAAGTTGAAAAAATGTGTTTAAGGATTGGTTTGTTTATGAAGCTTAATGTGGTTTCTGTTATTTTCGGAGAGTTCATTGACAATCATGATATAGTCAATTTAATTATAGTACTCAGTAAAAGGTTTATTTTTAAGGCCAAAAACAGATATTCACTTAGGATTACTCTCTTTAAAACATTAATTCAGTATTTTCTAACTTTAGAAAGTTACATGGTTGAAAACGATAATGATGCCAAAAAACATTAAAAAAAAGATGAGAAGTCCTCAAATGCTTATTTTGAAAGTATAATTATGTTGATAGATTATATGATATCTGTTGTTGTGTTCCCTAATTTGAGTGACCTGGACATAATCTGGACTGTACATAAATGCTTATTTTGAAAATGTAATTTTGTTTATAAATTATATGCAATCTGTTGTGTTCCCTAATTTTTTTCTGTGTACATGAATGAAGGTGTGTGTTGCTGAGTCCGACTTGGACATTATCTGGACTGGGCCTGGTTTAAAAAACCCTTTAAACAAATCTAATTTCATTGACAACCTGGTCTGTTGAAGATAAGGCCCTTTTTTTAAAAATAAAATAAGATAAATAAATAAAAAACATTTTCTTGGATAAAAAAGAAAGTAAAACAATATAAAAATAATTACATAAAAAATAGTAATTAATGAAAATGTTAGTGGACCAGCAGCCTATACAATCATGTGTGCTTCAGGGACTGTGTCCCTTGCAGATGTGTTGTCTATGTTGTGGGAACCAGAATATTGGTAGCAGAAAGAAATAACCCCTTTTGTGTGAGTGGTTGTGGATGAGTGTGCATGGGGGAGGTTGTTTGGGTTGATGCACTGATTGAAAGTGTATCTTGTGTTTTTTCTATGTAGATTTTTTTTATTTTTTTATTTTTTATTTTCGAACAGGCCCGCGGGCGACTCATCTGGTCATTACGGGCGACCTGGTGCACCGCGTTGGTGACCCCTGTTCTATAGGCATTAGGGATGGGAATCTAACAACAACTCACGATTTGATGGTGGTGGTACAATTCAGAATCAATTCTCGATTCAAACCAATTCTCACAATATATTATTTTGTATAAAAATATGACAAACATTTTTTTAAAGCAGGTTAAAGGTTACAAAAGCTCCTCTTGGCTACTAACGTATGATGTATACAGGCAATGAGTTAAAACTTACTTTAAAATTGTTTTAAACATTTTTTAAGTTCACAAACTACCGTATACATGTTTATAAAGCTGAATAAAGTCCGAATAAAGCTGAGATAGGCTCCAGCACACCCCGGGACCCTGAAAGGGACAAGCAGTAGAAAATGGATGGATGGATAGATATATATATATATATATATATATATATATATATATATATATATATATATATATATATATATATATATCAATCAATCGTTTATTTATATAGCCTTAAATCACAAGTGTCTCAAAGGGCTGCACAAGCCACCACGACATCCTCGGTTTAGAGCCCACAAAAGGGCAAGGAAAAACTCACAACCCAGTGGGATGTCAATGGACTCCCTCCAGGGGAGACCGGATGCAATGTACGTCGAGTGGGTCTAGCATAATATATATATATATATATATATATATATATATTTTTTTTTTTAAATTTATTTATTTATTTATTTTTAATCTATTTTTGAACATTTCAAAATTTTAAGCTTTGAATCAATTTAGAATTGAAATAAGAACCATAGTTCGTATGTGAATCGTTTTTTGCCCCCCCCCCCCCCCCCTTGTAATTGGCATCTTCACTTATAATTGAGTGTTTAATGGATTTATTTTACATTAATAGTAAAATAAAGTTTTATTGTTTTAACACGGGTTATTTAGTTTTAACACCCTTATTATGTATGTTAAAGTTACTTAGAACATTGCTTGTCGAGTTAATCAACGGTTTATTTAGGTGGTGACAGTTTGAACCTTGGACAGATTTATTTGCATTGTCTCCAAATACGAACACAATGGAGGTTGAAATGTGAAATTTCCCCAGAGGGCCAATACAAATCTGTTTGGTTTGTTTCTCAAATTGTACCCATCCATCCATCCATTTTCTACCGCTTGTCCCTTTTGGGGTCGCGGGGGGTGCTGGAGCCTATCTCAGCTGCATTCGGGCGCAAGGCGGGGCTACACCCTGGACAAGTCGCCACCTCATCGCAGGGCCAACACAGATAGACAGACAACATTCACACTCACATTCACACACTAGGGCCAATTCAGTGTTGCCAATCAACCTATCCCCAGGTGCATGTCTTTGGAGGATCCCTATTCCAAAGATCCCTATTCCTATCAAAAATGCATACACACAATTTTAGACAATGCACGCGTCCAAAAAAACCAAATGTTCTCTCCACTAAGTACAACATAATTGTGAGCAGTGGTCTTTGCAAAACACAGAGAACGGTCGGTTTACAGTTAGCAAAGGGCTTGGAGCGCAGCACTTTTCCCGAGGCTACGAGCAGCACTAGGCAAGAGGAAAATATTACTACATAGCTTTTCGCAGCACTTTGTTTCACAGAGGTCCCACGCCCATTAAACCGTCTGGCTTTGCACAGACAAATGAAATTACCCTCAGCCCCAAGGTTCAACACAAACACATGTACACACACCAAGAGCAGCAGCGTCCCCTACGTCCCACAGTGGATTCATCCATCACTTCTTGCAATGGGTTCTGCGGACTCATCCATTAGTTAGTGGAATGGGTGTGCAGGGACAGGCCTGTCTTAGCATGGCCTTTAATCCAGAGTTATGGCACAGTGCGTCTGTTTTACTGGTTACTTGCAGCACTACATGCCAGCTGTTGGCGGCAGGTTCACTTTCGAGGACAGCTCAATGCAACACACCCAGCGTTATCCGATCATTGATCACAAGAGAGGATGTCACCTCCAGGAGAGGGGGGAAAAAGAAAATTCAACAGTGGCAATAATTTTGAGTAATGCTGCATGTACGCTTTTACAGTTGGTCGTAAAAATCCTTAAACTATCAAGAATAAATCGTTGGTTGATTCGTCCGGGGGAAAAATATTCACACATTTTCCCGACAAAGTGCATCGGCCTCTCTTGTCAACTGGAGTGAAATTGCTCGGCTGCTGCTTTGGTGAGAAGCTTCAAGAGCAGGTACATGGGGGAAACGGGTAATTGAGAGATACTTAGACAGGAATGCTTGTGAAAAAAGAAAGCTATCCTTATCAACAGTACAGGAAAACATTGGACTAAGTAGACGGGAAAAACGATCCGGTGCCAAGCCAACACTTTTGATTAGGAGCTGTGTTCAGCAGGACAGCAGAGGGAACAAAGGTTAGGGGAATAAAAAGCCCATCCAAAAATTCTTAACTACTTGTAATCACTTTAAAGTGTGCACGGAACACTCCTCCTCCCTCTGTCCGGGTGCAGGCATGCGGAACTGCCTCTTCAACCCGCCACTGTGCCTTTATGTGGGGAGATCCACTCAAGGTGGCAAGAAAGAAATACCTCATCCTTGACTGCGTGATTAAGAGATGGTCTCCCATGCAGGAGCAGGAGTGCAACGGCCGTCCCTAAATCACACCTTCCTCAAAACAAAACCTCCCAAGTCGCGCCTGAAAAGCAAGACTCTGTCGCACACTTCTAGAGTTACCTGACATATCAGGATGGAGAAGAGAGCAGAAAGGCAGGAAATCCTTTGAGACATTAAAAAAAGGAAACGTGGAGTTACAGCGGGGCAAAACGACCAATAGGGAACAGAGTAAGGCCATGTCTACACTATGTCGGATAACCCCTTAAACCAGAGGTGTCCAAAGTGCGGCCCGGGGGCCATTTGCGGCCCGCAGCTAATCGTTTACCGGCCCCCCACACATTCTGCAAAATTTGCAAAATTGATAGTATTGCAAACATTTAAAAAAACATTTTAAAACAGTGGAATGAGGTGAAATCTAACGAGAAAAAGTTGCAATGTTGACACAAAGCTGCCATGCAGGCTGTTTTTTTTCTTTTGTCTTTGTTTATTTGTATTATTTTTTTGCCATTGCTCGAGAAAAAAGAGAAAAAAAAAAAAGAAAAAAAAAATCTATGTTACAATGAATTACTACTTAAAAAATGTCACTTTAAAATGTTTTATGTGGAAAAAATATTGCATATATTGTGTGGTTGCCATATAAAAACATCAAAGTTTTATTTGACAAAAGAGCATAAAACAAACAAAATAATAGTTCAAACGTAAAATCGACAGATATATCTGAAGTTGATCTTGTAATTTAAGTGTGAAAAGTAAAAAAAAAACTAATAAAAATGTATCACTTTATGAGTGGGAGACCTTTTGGATCCCAAATATATTTAGTGGGATTTTATTTAACTTTTCACTGTGATTACTCAAAAATATTAAAGAATTCAAATCAATGGTGTCCTGCATTATTGATATTTTAGGGCTCTAATTACTAAATACTGCATATTTCAGTTTTACTATAAAAAACAAAGTTGTCTTTGACAGAAAATACTTTTTTTTTTATACTTGATATCAACCTGAAGTTGATATAGAAATATACTGTAAAAAATAATAATAATAATTTGACTTATTTTTAACATTTTAATGACTGAGACCCTTGACCCTTGATTGGTCCCCGGGAGCCCTAAAGGTTAAAAAAAAAAATTCTATATATTTTGTTATGGTTTGAAAATGAAAAATGTCAAAATGTCCCCCGTATGCTTACATTTTTCCGTGTGTGGCCCTCAGTGGAAAACGTTTGGACACCCCTGCCTTAAACGAATAATTATTTAGCCTAAGCCCTGTTTCAGCCACACTAAACCGGCGTTTTAGGTCCCCCTCATCGGACACATTTTTACACGGGTAAGTGCGCCGTGTATTTCTTGAATCTCCGACACTTAGCTTTGTATGGACTCATTGATCGTTTACAAACTGAGTTCGGAGAGGAAGTGACGCCAGAAAGACTGCGCCCACACAGGAAGTGACGCCAGAAAGACCGCGCCACAGCCAGCTTCATAATAAAGCGGTTTCATAACTAGGAGCTAACCACTGGAAATATGGAGGCCAGTCATCCAGACATGCCCGTGTTTCCCCTTCCTCTACATGTACAGACGCTTGTGGAAATCACACATGAATACCTTAAGAGAAAGCGATTGCAGCTATTTAGGATACAACACTTCTCAGACGGCAAGAGAACTTTCCAATGTCCAGGTCCACTGTGATTCTACTTACCGAAAAACTGTGTCCATTTGTCGAAGAAGAGACAACGAGAATGCAAGCTCCCGTGGATGTAATAAAAAAAAAAGGTGGCGTGTGCTTTGTATTACCTGGCCTACGAGGGAAAACTAAGAAAACATTGAATGCATTTTGGACTGGCAAAGCAGACTGTATCAGTTATTGTCTGCCATGTATGTCGCGGACTCAACGTCTAGGTCCAGAGTATATAAAGTCACCAAAAAGGAATGGACAATGAAGGTGAAGGCAAAAGAGTGAGGAGTGTCCGGACCAGATATTTAGATCCCTAGTTTGATTGATGTAAAATGTTCTTTATCACATTGTTTACGTGTCTAATAAACATGTGATTAATTTATGATGTCTCAGGTGTGATTCACTACAATAGGGCCCCACAGCACACTGGATTCCAGTTAATTAAAATCCGATGAAATCTTATACGTCTAGTCTCCCACGTGAATGAGCTAAATAATATTATTTGATATTTTACGGTAATGTGTTAATAATTTCACACATAAGTCGTTCCCGAGTATAAGTCGCACCCCCGACTTATAGTCCGAAAAATACAGTAAACAGACAAAAGGCTTTTTTCCAAAATACTGTATGATGTTTGTAACGCCAACAGCCTACTACATGCTATGTGTGGAACTGAATAAAACATGCTTTGATTCAAACTTACCAGTCTGAAAATGCTTTGAACACACCAACATGTACCAGGTGATGGCATTAAAAGTGATGTTTGATGTTCTCACGGCTGCTTTTCAGGCTATTCGCCGTCTCTTTATGAGCTTCATAACCCGACTTCTTTTGGCTTTGTTTCCACACTGGAAATAAGAAAAACTCTCACCAAATCCTTTCTTTTTCCTGAATTGATCATGACCATGATTGTGGCAGTTAATGATGCCGCACGTTCGCACCATGTTTTGAACTTGTTAAAGACAAAAAACAAGACTTAAGCACAGTCTTGTATTCAGCTATTCAGAGTCTAGCAAAGCCCACAATGCAATGCATTTTCCACGTCACACTTTTTGCTTTTCCTTGGGCACCCTACTTCCTCTCTTTTCTTCCCCTCTCCTGCAGAAAAGGAGGACGGGAAAGTCTAAGCACACCTGGCTGCAATCATCACACTCTACTTGTACTGATTGCCTGCACCTATTTGTTGCCAGTTCTTTCCTTATTATTCCTCCATGCCACGCCGACTTTTGTCATGTTGCTTACTCGCAAGTATTTTTAGATTGTTACTTTTTTTAGTTTTGGTGCTCATTTCTTCTCCTGCATTCCTACGACCACTTTTCTTTGCTACTTTGCTACCCATTGCCATTGTTTTTATTCCCTCCCTATTTCTTATAGTGATTTGAAGTCTTTTCAAACTTCTCTGCTTCTGGGGTCGAACCATTATCTGAGCACAACAAACCAGTTACTATGAATGCATAAATAACCATTTAAATACTCACAACTATCTTTTTCATAACATTATTTTAAGAAGTGTAAAAAGTAGAGATGTCCGATAATGGCTTTTGTGCCGATATCCGATATTCCGATATTGTCCAACTCTTAATCACTGATTCCGATATCAACCGATACCGATATATACAGTCGTGGAATTAACACATTATTATACCTAATTTTGTTGTGATGCCCCGCTGGATGCATTAAACAATGTAGTGCGGATGTTCTCCCGAAATGTGTTTGTCATTCTTGTTTGGTGTGGGTTCACAGTGTGGCGCATATTTGTAACAGTGTTAAACTTGTTTATACGGCCACCCTCAGTGTGACCTGTATGGCTGTTGACCAAGTATGCTTTGCATTCACTTGTGTGTGTGAAAAGCTGTAGATATTAGGTGACTGGGCCAGCATGCAAAGAAAGTGCTTTTAAGGTTTATTGGCGCTCTGCACTTCTCCCTACGTCTGTGTACACAGCGGCGTTTTAAAAAAGTCATAAATGTTACTTTTTGAAACCGATACCGATAATTTTGAAACCGATACCGATAATTTCCCATATTACATTTTAAAGCATTTATCGGCCGATAATATCGGCAGTCCGATATTATCGGACATCCCTAGTAAAAAGAAGTGACATAAATATAGAAATGATCATTTTCAGGATAAAGCTTTCCTTTTACGAATCATAATAAAAATTTGTTTTTACCTCCACATGAATGGAAGTAAGCAAGCCATATGTTAAAAGCAATAAAAGGCATGTATCTGACTTTTTAATGTCAATAATTATTAATAGTGTAAAAGAAGGTGAACTACTGTAACACTATGCCTAAATGTTGATAACCAATGAGGTCCTAACTCCCCTTTTCACGTTTTTCCTCTCCTAACATCCCTAGAAGAACTAGAAGAAAACTCACTAAAAAGTATGCTGATGTTACACATAAGAGGTGTTTGTACTCAATGTTAGAGGCATATTTCCCTCCAGGATTTTGATCAAATTCTAGATGGTAAAACTTTCACGATATAAATTCTACCTTATAGTTGAAGTTAGAAAAGTTAAAGCGCTATAAGGGTCGACAAAAGTGAACATACACTACTGTTCAAAAGTTTGGGGTCACATTGAAATGTCCTTATTTTTGAAGGAAAAGCACTGTACTTTTCAATGAAGATAACTTTAAACTAGTCTTGAAATACACTCTATACATTGCTAATGTGGTAAATGACTATCCTAGCTGCAAATGTCTGGTTTTTGGTGCAATATCTCCTTAGGTGTATAGAGGCCCATTTCCAGCAACTATCACTCCAGTCTTCTAATGGTACAATGTGTTTGCTCATTGGCTCAGAAGGCTAATTGATGATTAGAAAACCCTTGTGCAATCATGTTCACACATCTGAAAACAGTTTAGCTCGTTACAGAAGCTACAAAACTGACCTTCCTTTGAGCAGATTGAGTTTCTGGAGCATCACATTTGTGGGGTCAATTAAACGCTCAAAAGGGCCAGAAAAAGAGAACTTTCATCTGAAACTCAACAGTCTATTCTTGTTCTTAGAAATGAAGGCTATTCCACAAAATTATTGGGGTGACCCCAAACTTTTGAACGGTAGTGTAGTAGATGTAGCCTACCTGGACAACATCTTGTCAAAAATTACCTCAAACAATGAGAAAACAGTTTTTACTTCAACTGGAAACTGGAGCGGATGCTGTATAATCAAACTATAGTCATTTTTTGTCATGGCAAAAACTTCATGAGAGAGGTCTCAGGGCATTCAATCGATCGCAACTGGACTGTTTGGTTCGTCTTAGAAGACGTTTCGCATCTAATCAATGTAGGCTTTATCAGTTCATGCATATGGTCTTACATTGGTCAGATCTAGCCTTAGACTTACATTGGTCAGAGCTAGTCTAGCAGCTGGTGCCAAAACCCTAAATATTTAAACTGCAATACCAGGAGGGTGTGCCTGGGCAAGGATGGTTTTGCCCTATCGTCGACAGTCGAAGTGTAATTTCCCCCAGTTTGCATTGAAGTATGGTATTGTTGTTTGGCAGAACGATCGCTGTGGATCAACCACTAACCGCCAAAAATAGTAGGAATCACCCAGGTTAGCATTCCATTCAGTCGTAAACAAATGGCACAAATCACTATCGGTGACCAGAATTTTTTTAACCCCCTGTTATTCGTTGGAGGCAAAATTTCTGTCTTTTAGGAATGGTTGAAAGGACAGTGTTGTATGTGTGAGGTAAGTGGTGTCGCAGACCACCTCCTCTGTTCAGGCATGGTTTTTCAACCTTGACATAAATGTCTTTCTTCACTCCTTCTTCGTACCATTCATCCTCCCTGGCCAGAATATGTAAATTTTTGTTCTCAAAGGAGTGCTGTTTCTCCCTGAGGTGCAGGTAAACAGCTGAGTCTTGGCCTGAAGAGTTTGGTCGTTTATGCTGTGTCATACGTCTGCTTAGTGGTTGTTTAGTTCCTCCAATATATGAATCAGTGCATTCATCATTACACTGGATAGGATACACAAGATTGTTTTTGTAAGTGTGGGGTGTCCAGTCTTAACGATGCACTAGTCTCTGTCTGAGGGTGTTGTCTGGTTTGAAGTGTACTGGGACGTTGTGTTGGTTACAAATTCTTCTGAGTTTCTCAGATAGATCTGATACATGTAGGATGACAATATTTTTGCGTCTGTTCCTTTTTTCCTCCTCATCTTTTGTTTCATCCAGAACTGGATGCACTTTTCACAAACAACCAACTGGGGTAACTACAGGTTTTTAGGGCTTCCCTCAAATGCCTGGACAGGGAGGACTGATGGTACGAAAGAGGAGTGAGGGAAGCCATCTATGTCAAGGTTGAAAATACCATCCCTGAACGGAGGAGGTGGTCTGCGACACCACTTATCTCCCACATACAACACCGTCCTTTCAACCATTCCTAAAAAAAACTCTCCAATTTAGCCTCCAACAAATAACAGGAGTTAGAAACATATTGGTCGCAGATGCTCCTTTGTACCATTTGTTTACAACTGAATGGAATGTAAACTTGGGTGATTACGACTATTTTGGGCGATTAGTGGTCGATCCATAGCGATTGTTCTGCCAAACCTCAATGCTAACTAGGAGAAATTACACTAACGACTGCTGTTGGCACTGACAGTAGGATTGCTTGTTTGCATCTCAACAGTTGTTTTTCTCACTACGATAGGGCGAAATCATCCTTGCCCATGCACACCCTTCTGGTATTGGAGTATAAATATTTGGGGTTTTGGCACCAGCCGCTAGACTTGATCTGACCGATCTAAGTCTATAAGCATGAACTGATGAAGCCTACTAGGATGAGAGGCAAAACGTCTTCTAAGACAAAACAAACATTCCAGTTGCGATTGATTGAATGCCCTGAGATTATAATGACCTGGATGAATGAGAATATTCATAGACTTCATGAGAGAGAAAATTCTCCACTGATCCTTACAAAGGTTTACACCTACCCTCTAAACGTCTAAGAACTGCACAGGCTCTGCTGTCTGAGCAAATTTCCTGTATCATTAAAACAACTATGAAGTTCTTGTCACGGTCCATTTCAACTCGAATGATGGCTGGTGTGACGTGCCAAGTCAAACAGCCGGTGACGTGTACAACAAAAAAAGGCAAATTTGCCACTTCTAGCAATAAATCAGCATTAGAGTCGTCAACTGGAATCATCAATGGCAAATGAACAAATTACTGTTGGCATAGACAGGTGAGACCTCGCCCTAATGCCACATCACTTTACAAGAATCCTTGAGAAAATGCTTCAAGTCCTAAGTGCAATGTTATTATAAACCTGCTAAATTCAGTTTGGTATTTTTAAAGCATATTCCTCACATGTACCGTTTTTTTGTTTTTTTTACTACACTTAAAACACTTCTTTGTGGTCTACATCAGTGGTCCCCAACCTTTTTGTAGCTGCGGACCGGTCAACGCTTGAAAATTTGTCCCACAAACCGGGGGACATTTTAAAAAAAAAAGTTTTTGGTTTTTTTTTTCATAAAGAAATACAATCATGTGTGCTTACGGACTGTATCCCTGCAGACTGTATTGATCTATATTGATATACAATGTATATATTGTGTTTCTCAGCACCTGTGCCACCTCAAGACCTCAGGCGGGATTCACCCCATACCTCTTCAGAGAGCCAAACCCACCCTGTGAGAGAACGAATTAAGTGGCCCAAGATGAGTGACACCAAAGAATGGAACCAACTAGATGAAGACCTCGACAAAGTGCTAGAAGCCACACTAGCAGGAACAGCTGAACAGAAAGTCAATACACTCACAACAATAACGTACAATCTGGCAAGGGAGCGTTTTGGGATGGAGGACAAGAAGGTTAACACCAAAATGGCGCATCAGCCAAGCAGAAGAGAAAGAGAAATCCATCGCCTAAGGAAGGAAATTAAAACTCTAAACAAACAGTTCAAAAGAGCCACAGTCGAGGAAAAGGAAGGCATCAAGGATCTGACAAGGCAACTCCGGGAACGTCTTTGTAGACTCCGTAGAGCAGAAAGCATTCGGAAGAGGAGGAAGGAGAGGGAGAACAGAAGAGCACAGTTCACCAAAGACCCTTTCACATTCACCAAGAAACTACTGGGTGAAGCAAAATCCGGAATGCTGACCAGCTCGAGGGAAGATGTGGAGGCGTTCTTAAGGGAAACCCACAATGACACCTGCAAAAACCAGGCCCTGGGTGCCAACCATAACATCAACAGCTTGGAAAAACCAAGAAAGGAGCTCAACATCAGTGAACCATCCTGGAAGGAAATCCAAGAGGTGGTGAAAAAGGCCAGAACAGGATCTGCCCCCGGCCCCAGTGGTATACCCTATAAGGTGTATAAGAAATGCCCGATGCTCCTTAGGAAGCTGTGGATGCTGTTCCGGAGGATCTGGAAAAAGGGCACCATTCCATCATGCTGGAAGAGGGCAGAAGGCTGTTTTGTGCCAAAGGAAGAGAACTCCTCAACCATAAATCAATTCCGTACAATATCACTTCTAAACGTAGAAGGCAAAATCTTCTTTTCTGTACTGGCAAAAAGGATGACCTTATACATGACGGAGAACGGATATGTTGACACCTCTATCCAGAAAGGTGGAATTCCAGGCTTCTCTGGATGCCTGGAACACACCGGAGTTCTCAGTCAGATGATCCGGGAGGCCAAAGCAAGCAAAGGCAACCTGACTGTTGTCTGGCTCGATCTGGCTAACGCCTACGGAGCAATCCCTCACACCCTCATTCACACTGCACTAAACCATTACCACATCCCTCTGCACATCAAGCGAATGATAATCAGCTACTTTGGTGGCATCCAGATACGGTTCAAAACAGCCAATTTCACAACTCAGTGGCAAAACCTGGAAAAGGGAATCGTAACTGGATGCACAATCTCCCCCATCCTCTTCATCATGGGTATGAACCTCCTCATAACAGCTGCTGGGAAAGAAGCCAGAGGACCAGCAATGGAATCAGGCATTCGACAACCCCCAATAAGAGGTTACATGGACGATCTCACCGTGACGACCACAACCCATGTGGAGGCGAGATGGGTGCTAACAGTTCTGGACCACATGGCAACATGGTCCAGAATGAAGTTTAAGCCCAAAAAATCAAGGAGCATGGTTATCCGGAAAGGTAAACTGACGAACAGGTTCAAGCTGCAAGTGCAAGGAGAAGTGATTCCATCAATTGAGGAGAACCCTATAAAGTGCTTTGGAAAGAGGTTTGACAGCTCACTTACTGACAGGAACAACATCACCAGTACAGAGAAGCAGACAGAGGAGTGGCTGAAGAGGATTGAAAAATCAGGACTCCCTGGTAAATTCAAAATATGGCTCTACCAACATGGACTGTTACCAAGACTCATGTGGCTGTTGACGGTGTATGACATCCCTATGACATGCGTAGAAGGAGTGGAGAGAAAAGTCAATAAGTACCTCAGAAAATGGCAGGGAATCCCTCCAAGCTTCACATCAGTAGGCCTCTACATAAGATCAGGACAGCTCCAGCTCCCCTTGTCATCCGTGGTGAAGGAATTCAAGGTAGCAAAGTGCAGAGTCTTAATGACATACAGAGACTCCCAGGACGAACAAGTCAGACACGCAGGCGTCACTACAAGATCAGGACGCAAGTGGGCAGCTGACACATCTGTTGCACAAGCTGAGAGCATGTTGAGGCTACGTGACATCATAGGAACGCCATGCACAGGAAGACAGGGTCTTGGAACTTCCCATGTCCAACAGTGAAGTAAGGCAGAACCCAGAGAAAGAAGCGCTATGATCCAGGAGGAAGTACGAAACCTGGAAGAGGAAGGTCGGAAATCCAGAGCAGTGGAACTAGCGTCCCAGGGAGCCTGGACCAAATGGGACCTCCCCAAGAGAAAGATCACGTGGGCGGATCTATGGAAGCTGGAACCATTCCGCATCTCTTTCTTGCTGAGATCAGTGTATGACACACTCCCGACTCCAACAAACTTGCACAGATGGGGCATGAGAGAGGATCCACTATGCAAGCTTTGCGGACAGAAGGGTACCATGGCGCACATCTTGTCAGGGTGTAAAACAGCACTCACCCAAGGGAGATACAGATGGCGTCATGACAAGGTGCTCATGACACTGGCTAACACCCTGGAGCAGCAGAGATGCAAGAAACGGCAACCACAAGGGAGAACAACATCAATCCAGTTTGTGAGGGAGGGAGAAAAGCCACCAACCACAGCAACATCAAGGAAGAGCCTATTGCAAATGGCCCGTTCTTGGGACATGAAGGTAGACCTGGGAGGAAGGCTTCAGTTCCCCCAGGTTGTCCAGACAACCCTGAGACTGGATGTGGTGCTGTGGTCTGAAGAGGCAAAGAAGATCATTCTCATAGAACTCACAGTCCCATGGGAAGAAGGGTGCGACCAAGCCTTCGAAAGGAAAAGTGCCAAATACCAGGACCTTTTGAATGACTGCAGGGGAAAAGGATGGCAGGCATGGCTGTTCCCGGTCGAGGTCGGCTGCAGAGGATTCCCTGCCCAGTCGGTATGGAGAATGCTCACAGCCTTGGGAATAACAGGGAAGGAGAGAAAGACAGCCGCTAGCAGGATGGGGGAGGCAGCAGAGAGAGCCTCTTGCTGGTTATGGAGCAGGAGAGACGAGATGAGCTGGAAGCCAGGAGGAGGAGATAGGCAGTGACTTGGCCACCACTGCCGGCCCACCAGCGGTAGGGTGTTATGGTTCAGGGTCGAAACACCCAATGACCGCTGGATACCATCTGATGATATCAAGTCCTCCCGGCCAAGGCTCCATTCACCTAAGGTGAATGAAGAGGAAAGCATCTCCGGATGTAATATAATCAAAAAAACAAAAAAAAAATTGTATTATTTTTTTTTTTAATTTCTTGTGCGGCCCGGTACCAATCGGCCCAGTGGTTGGGGAACCACTGGTCTACATAACATGTACTGGTGGATCTTTGGTCAAAATTGTGCATAGATTTTGTTTTACAGACCATCTTTCAGCCGCTTTCTGACTGTCTCTTCTGAATGCGCCGTTTTTTTGGCGGTTTTATATTACGTGGCAAAGTCCTACTTCAGGCCAAGCCCCCTTTCACTGCGTCTTCTCCCCGTCAGTCATGTTGTATTTTTTTTTTAGCGCTTCCATAACGAGTTTACTGACAGATATAACTATGAATAAGGAACATATTGATTATTATTACAACTGGATAAAAATGGCAGAGTGGCCCAAAGCCCTTCTGGTAACCCTCTACAACAGGGGTGCTCATTACGTCGATCGTGAGCTACCGGTCGATCGCGGAGGTTGTGTCAGTCGATCGCCAGCCAGGCATTAAAAAAATAGTCCTAAAAATGAGCGATCATAAATCTTCACTATGACGTCACTTTCGTCACTTGATTGACATTCACGGTACCCGAGGGTCTTCTGAGATGACGCTGGCTGCTGCCAGCTCATTAAAATTACCGACAGGAAGGCGAGAAACACTTTATTTCAACAGACTCTGGCGCCGTACCTGTCGTCAAAACTCCAAAGACCGACTGCACAGTTGCACAATAAAAGCGCTGCTTCATCCTGCCTGCGCTAACAAAATAAGAGTCTCAGAAAGCTGGCGTGCACAAGCTAGCAAGCTACGGAGTTCGCCGCCAAAGTATTTCTTGTAAAGTGTATACAAAGGAGTACGGAAGCTGGACAAATAAGACGCCAAAAACCAACCACTTTCATGTGGTATTGGAAAGAAAGGAGGACTTTTTTTCTCCTCCATTCGAAAATGCGGACGTTATCAGCACCACTGTCTGATTTCTATCAATGCCAGTCATCAGAATCAGGTAATACACCAACCTATATTCTTGTCTTCATGAAAGAAAGGAATCTATATGTGTTAAACATGCTTGTATTATCTTTAAACACCTTTAACTTATTAACAATATTAACTATATGTGTTACACATGCTTGTATTATCATTAAACACCTTTAACTTGTTAACAAAAACATATATTTCATAAAAAAGTAAACATAAATTATATATGAATGAGGTAGATCCCCACGACTTGATCAATTGAAAAGTAGCTCGCCTGCAGAAAAAGTGTGAGCACCCCTGCTCTACAATATATGGAGATACAGAAGTTAATTTTGTGTTCTTGCCTCAATCTTTTGACATTGTTAAAAGTAAGAAAAATGTTGGCGAGCCCAAACGGCCACCTCTGTATGTCGCCAAAGTGTGACAACGTGAAGCATGAAGTTGGATACTGCACATCTCATCTGTGCTGTGAAAAAGGGCTTACACCTGTTTTTTGTGCGTACTCATAATATGAGCGCCCTGGCCTCCTATTCCTCCAGGAAGCATCCGGTCCAGAAAGCAGGCTCCATTTCACCGATTGTTGTGTCCGCAAAGTCACTTGTTGGCAGAATTATTCTGTCACGAACCTGCATGGTAGCGGTAGTCATGACCTCAAGGTGCGGAGACAGGAGATGGCAAAAACAGTTTGATTCTCATAACAAAATGAAGAACTGTAAAAACAAAAGGCTATATAGCATGTGGCAGCGGCAAATAAAGCAATGACAATATACACCATACAGAATACAATAATCCATCTTGGCATGCCAGGCAGAGCTCGCCAATAAATCCTCCTAATTGCAATATGGAATAGGTGTGAGGAATCAGCACTCCCACAGGAAAAAGAAAAGGGAGGTAAGAGCGCTGAAAACAGAAACAAACACCAAATACAGGAAGAATGCAACACAAAACAAAAACTGTCATGAAAGATTATGACAATTCCAGCTTCAAGGCTAGATTTAACTGAACGGTTACACAAACCAGGAATTTTTTAATTACTGGATGGTAACTACTGGTTCTACTCCAGTAAAACTTTAAAAAGGTTTTGTTTCAATAAAGAAGAGCACGGCAGTAAAATAGCATCCAGCAGGGTGCCAAAAAAAACCTTTAGGCGGTTCAGCTACAAACTTCCTCCCAAATGGGGACCATGGCCATTGTAACTTCCTGCACGACCATAAACATGCAGTCAACTGAAGTCAGGCTGAACATTCTAGTAAGGTCAAGAGGTATATACCGTACCATAATTTGTGTCTCATGCCTTTGACAGCTATATGGGTGCATTAGAAACAAAAGGTATATGATCCTTTTTACCCAATTTTGTTCAGACAGCCACCTATCAGTTGATGGTGGCTTAAATTGAATCAATAAAGAAAAGAGGATTAGGAATATAATAGAAAGAGGTCTTAAAAGTATTTCAGCCATAAACAGGATTACAATGAAACATGCAGACACTGCATGCGTGCAGGCTTATCAAAAGTCTACTATCAAGAAGCGTAGGGGTCATCTTTTTTTGCCTGTGTGAAAACATCATGACAATGACATATGTGTGGCATTCCTCTGACATCACCCCACACGCCCACCCTGAACACATATCACATCCATTTTACCAACAATACATGTATTCATATCAAGACAAGCACAGGAATCTGTGTGTCAGCAGCCAAGCAAAACAACACCCCTATCACCCACACCACTAAAAAGCCCATTTCAACACTTATGTCATTTCTCAACAAAAAGGTTCAGTGGGGGATTTACCACTCTCTCTGGCATGTCCTCATTTCGCTTCCGTGCACTAGATTTTCACACTCGAATCAGATTGGTACAGTAAGTCCAGCGGAGACTTTGGAACACAGCTTCAAAGAGGGGAGAGGAAATGCAGTGCCCTTCCTGTCACTCCCAGTCAGAAAACGCAGTCAAGATGCCACAAGGAGATTTCCCCTCGCTAGTAGCCCTAACTAACCATATTTGCTTATCTTAAGCAGGCTGTTTGGAAACATAGCACCCATCCATCTGCTAGATCAGGTTCAGATTAGAATTGCCCCCATTTGGTCCTTATTCAAGCGGACTGTTGTGCAACCTATTATAGACAGAGATCCTACAAAATTGTCAGTGACGTAACAGTAGATCCACCTGTGCTGTTTACTCAGTATATAGTATGTAATTGGTGCAAAGGTTTAACACGTGTGCAAGGATATTTCACATGCCTTTACTGTGTATATAATTTAACTGTGTTTATGTTGTGTATAATGTGTATTTATAATATGTTGTACAAAGGACATTTCATAATTTTCGGAAGTTCATCTTGTACTTGACATTGTTTATAGGGTTAGGCGCAATAAGTGTTCAACTTCAGCCTAAACCCTTTCGGTCTGCAACATTTTCTTTTTCAATCTATGAATGTACAATTGTTTGTTTATTTTGTTGACCATTGACCGAAGAAGAAGAATAAACTAAACTAAACTCATGATATTACAATATTCTTGCATATGTGTGCCATTTTATACAGGGTTACGGTATCCCACCGCAATCAGAAAGTCTGATGTATGACGTAATTACAAAATACTTGTCGGACTGTGACAATTGCTTCCAACACACCAGGGAAGGAGAATCTAGAGTTTACCTTCACAACACCCTTAACTTGGAATTGCGGTGATATTCTTAGACATAAACAACGTCCTGCCTCTGTTCAAAAGATGGAAAATTAACAGGTCGACATCGTAAACATTTTGTGTCAGTGCTGTTGAGGTAGTAACAAGTCGACTTTTAAAGCGGTATGAACGGGGCTTGACTGTCAGGACGTGGACTATGGCGGGGTTTGTTTTCCCGAGATGCAAAGAAATTGGTGCGGACACGGCGTGAAGGTAAGGACATGATTTAATAATAACTATAAAAAGGTACAAACAAAAAGCGCGCACAAGGCGGAAATGCAAACTTGACTATGAAACAAAAAACTAGCACAAAGGCAAAACTATGGACATGAAATAAATAACACTTACTGTGACCAGAACGAACAGCATGAACTATAATAAACATGAGTATCATGGGTAGCATGGGTAGTTGACGTAACAGAGGTAATATCGCCAGGACGACCAACAGAAAATGACAAGCTTAAATAACACAGACATGATTAGTGACAGGTGCGTGAATCAAAATGTGCAACAGGTGAAACTAGTGGGTAACCATGGTGACAAAACAATGGAGTGAAAACAGGAACTAAAAAGAGTCCAAAAACCGAACAGGACATAACTAAACAAAACATGATCACAGACATGACAGAGACATTACTATCTACTTAAGAAAGACCATGAAGACACGTCATCTTTCCTTCATGCAATGATCCGCTTCTGTTACAATTCTAAAACTACCTACAAAGGTGTAACATTACTGGGCTGTACCCATCTTTTCTGTTGGTGTTGTTTTTATAGAAGAGTGGGCAAAAAAAAGACACGACAATTCTGTTTTTCAAAAACAGTGTAAGAAGGGCTTGACAATCCATCCATCCATTCATCCATCCATTTTCTACCGCTTGTCCCTTTCGGGGTCGCGGGGGGTGCTGGAGCCTATCTCAGCTGCATTCGGGCGGAAGGCGGGGTACACCCTGGACAATCTAATTAACCTTATTAACTCACAGCAATGATGACATATCCTCTAAACCAGTGGTTCTTAACCTTGTTGGAGGTACCGAACCCCAGCAGTTTCATATGTGCATTCACCGAAGCCTTCTTTAGTGAAAAATAAAATGTTGTTTTTTTTTCAAATTCAAGAAAAAGTTATGTTTTTTTTTACTGGTGCACAAAATGAACCGTGCATGAACATCACCTTGTTCAAAGTACAAAACCAACATAGTGCATGAACACACAGCAACACCTTACACACATTACCATGCATTGATTAACGTGGACCCCGACTTAAACAAGTTAAAAAATGTATTCGGGTGTTACCATTTAGTGGTCAATTGTACGGAATATGTACTGTACTGTGTAAACTGTACTGTTTCATATAATGTATTCTCTTCCTTTGCAATCTGCTAGTAAAAGTTTCAATCAATCAATCAAAAAACCTGCAAATCAGATGGAAAATTAGAGGGAACATTGTTTGGAGGTATTCATAATACGCCGATAGGGAGAAGTTTTTATTCACACGATAATTCGGATGTGTCTATACCCCCTGAGGCCGACTCACCGAACCCCTAGGGTTCGATCGAACCCAGGTTAAGAACCACTGCTCTAAACACAAGTGTTGTTATAACCCCGCGTGGTGTCATGGTATATGTTTCTGTCTTTCATGGCATGGATTCCCGGCCAAGGCATCTGGTGTAAAAACAGAGACAAAACCATTCATGCAACTGACTTGCTGTGCTGACCGCTGATAAAAATAAAATAAAATATGTGCTTGTCAACAAGAATTTCCACATTTGAAACCATTTTTTTTACAACTTTCCCCTTTTTAGCTCTCACATTTTTGTAGTGTCCCTTTTTGGTGTGTCAATTTGTTTTTCTAAATAAAAAAATCTGCTGACTGAAAGAAATCCAGCTGACAAAAGAAGAACAGGTTTATGTTGAAAAGGAAGACTTCTCATAGTTACATAAAAGCACCTAAAATGGTAAATCCGTTGAACTGCTGACTGGTGTCATGCCTATATTTTCTCGTCTTGTTCACACGTAAAAGTGTGTGTTTTTAGACCGCATGAATGCAGAGACCTGCCCTTACTTGACTCCTTAATCTCCCATTTCCTGCCCTCCCACTGTGTATCTGGGTATAAAAACTTCACACCACTGTGAATCCTCTGCCTGTCTAAATCTTTACCCTCCCCTTTCTTCTGAATCATACTACAACAGCTTGATGCCTCCTTGCCACAGGCCCCTCCAATACTGCTGTTTCCACGGGGGCACTGCACAAAATCTGCACTTGGCCCCCATCCCAAGCGCTGGGGCCCACATGCCTCCCAATCTCCAGATTAAATAGCACCCCTCTCTGAAGTCCATCCAGATGCTAATGGCTTTTGTTGCTGGGAATAATCCGCACATCCTCTCCCACATCCTGGGGGTCCTCTGGCCTGTTGCGAAACCCACTCCCTTGTGCCATCTCCATCTCAATTTTGCATTTTGTTTGACCTACCCGACCTTCCGAAGGCACCACCCTGTGGTTAAGTGCGTGGGCACCATGAGAGCCAAACCACCCGCAACGAAGGGAGAATTCAAGTTAGTTGAAACCCATGTGGAGTTTTATAGGGAGTCAATGCTGGTGCTGTCCGAAGTTTAATTAAGTTCCTAAATCTTTTCCCCGAAATTGAGTTTTAGCAAGCAGGCGGACCGTATTTCCAATACGTTCAGGAGCCTTTATTATTACTCAACTGCAGCAAAGTCCCGGTGTCTTTTAGGGGGAAGACATTTACTCAATAAACCATCCATATTCAATTTATTATCAGCATTATTATACATTTAATTTTTTTTTTTTAAACTGCTATTTATTTAATTTACTTTTCTTAGATATTCAATTGAATGCAACTGGACTCTTCAGTTCGTCACAGAACACGTTTGGCCTCTAATCCAAGCACACTTCATCAGTTCATGCTCATAGACTTTAATTGGTCAGATCTCCTCAAGATATTCTCTAACTAAAAATCGGGCGTGCTGAAGCAGGAATGGTTTTGCCCAATTGTGGTGTAAAAACAACTGTTAAATTGCCAAAGAGTGACCCCTCTGTCAATTCCAACAGCAGTCATTAAAATGTGATTCCTGTTGGCATTTAGACTTCATCTGACCAATCTGAGTCTATGAGCATGAACAGATGAAGCCTAACCCACAGAACCCGACACCAAACCTTCTCCATTGCTGCCCCCTCCCTCTGGAACTCTCTCCCCATTTCTATCCGCTCATGTCATAACCCCACAACTTTCAAAAGACTGTTAAAAACCTACCTCTTCAAAACTGCTTTTAATGCTGAAAGAAACATTTCATAATACAATGTTCTCTTTCATTTTGCACATGTTATGTTGATTTACAGTTTGTTTTATTAATATACTTAACTTTTATAAATAAATACATAAATAAATACTAACTCTGTTACAAAAAAGATCAATTAGAATAATACATAATGTTGGATATAGAGAACATACAAACCCTTTATTTATTAAATCACAATTATTGAAATTCAACGATTTGGTGCATTTGCAAACAGCTAAATGCAAAACAGCTAATTTAAAATATTTGTATGCTCGTACAACACTTAACACTTTTAGTATATCAGTATGTGGAATTAAATTATGGAACGGATTAACCAAAGAAATCAAACAAAGCACTAATATGATTCACTTTAAGAGACGGTTCAAACTACAAGTGTTCACAAAGTACACAGAACAAGAATTATCACGAACATCTTGAACCCTTTTTTTTTTTATTGAGACAAAAATTATTTATGTATTTAATATTTGTATGCTTACTATGGTATATTATTTATTTGTTCACTGTTCTGTTACAGAAGTGAAGTGAAGTGAATTATATTCATATAGCGCTTTACATAGTGAAACCCAGAACAAGGAAATTGGATAAAATTGTTATGGTATGAAAAGGGGTAGGATTAAATAAGTTCTGCTTCTTCCTACTCCTTTTCTGACGTGCTGTAATGAAACAACTGGAATTGTGTGATGCATTACATTGTAATCGTATGCATGTTCGATATAAAGTGAAACTGAACTGAACATAAATAAAATGAATTGTCATTATCATTATTATATGTCAAATGAAAATGCATACAGAATGACTATTGTAGGGAAAAAGGCAAAAAAAAAACAGTAAGCTATGCTTTAGGTTATTTTTCATCTGTAAGCTATCATACACAGTACAACTTTGAGTAGCAAAATGATTTATAATGTAATTGAGTCATTTCATATTTATTTATCATGCTTATATTCACCATATTTGTTGTATTCATACCTATTTTATTTACTTTTATCTTAATTCTTAAAATAATTTAGTCATTAACGTCGCCTTTGTGCTTATTTTTCTCTCACCCTTAAATCTCACCACAATATCTATAATAACATACACACAATACGGATAAATGATCTATTTATTTATGTATCTATTCATCCAAATAACCTAGGCTGGTAGGCCATTATTAATCTGAAGGCACAGAATATTAAACAAAGATGCACATAACATTGTGGTGCAAGGAACAGTAGTCAAAAAGGACCCCGTTTTTAAAAAGTGCAGGGAACTTGCTCAAATGATCAGAGTAGTAACTTTAGCACAGAGAAATCCTTGGGAGGTGCTGCTGTTTTGGTTAGCAACAGAGTTGGGCTCGGAATTAAATCCATAACTGAGATAATGCTCTTATGTGTTTCAAACGGACAATTAATTGTGACACATCATCTAGACGTTCACTACTATAAGAGGAAAAACAGTATGTGAGTGCCAGGGAGCAATTCTACTGAGGAAATAAAATCTATCAGAAACACTGTGTAAGAACTTGATGTTCTTTCAAAACTAAATACAGCACAGAAGAAGGAAAACGTTTTATAAGGCGTGGGGTTTAGATCAAAGGGCATTCGGGGAACATTTGCAGTAATAAATGTGCAAAGTTGAGAACTGGCCCTCGCTGCAACCCTGACACTCTCCAAATGTTTGTGATTGAAGCTAATCTTAGACTGTGACGTCAAGTATTTGCACAGCGTGGACATTTGCAGAGATGAGCTCATATCCAGTCTAGAAAAAGACCCACTGGAACAATGTTTACTGAACACCCAAAATATGATTTGTCAACACAGGCAATGCCAAAAGTTAGTGGTCTTTATTCTTGCTTCATTGTTTAATTTGAGCTTTATTCTTACAGCGACAGTATAATAGCAGTAGGACTTTGTTTATATATTTATATATAGGCACACCGTCTGCCAGCTGTATTGCTCGAGAAAATATAAAAATCGATAGAAACAAAGACAGCAAACACACGGCTGAAACGCTGAAAAAAACAAAATTGAGAGCTGAAAAAAGCCAATACCGTAGGAAACATGACTTTTTTTGTCCTCAGAATAGAAGAAATGACAGAAAACAGAGTGGGTAGAAGGTGAAGAGGACAGGGTAAGGTTAAAGGCCTACTGAAATGAATTTTTTTTATTTAAACGGGGATAGCAGATCCATTCTATGTGCCATACTTGATCATTTCGCGATATTGCCATATTTTTGCTGAAAGGATTTAGTAGAGAACATCGACGATAAAGTTCGCAACTTTTGGTCGCTGATAAAAAAAAGCGTTGCCTGTACCAGAAGTAGCATGACGTCACAGGTTGAAAGGCTCCTCACATCTCCCCATTGTTTACACCAGCAGCTAGAGCGATTCGGACCGAGAAAGCGACGATTACCCCATTAATTTGAGCCAGGATGAAAGATTCGTGGATGAGGAACGTGAGAGTGAAGGACTAGAGTGCAGTGCAGGACGTATCTTTTTTCGCTCTGACCGTAACTTAGGTAGAAGCTGGCTCATTGGATTCCACACTTTCTCCTTTTCCTATTGTGGATCACAGATTTGTATTTTAAACCACCTAGGATACTATATCCTCTTGAAAATGAGAGTCGAGAACACGAAATGGACAGTCACAGTGACTTTTATCTCCACGACAATACATCGGCGAAACACTTTAGCTACGGAGCTAACGTGATAGCATCGGGCTTAACTGCAGATAGAAACAAAATAAATAAACCCCTGACTGGAAGGATAGACAGAAAATCAACAATACTATTGAACCATGGACCTGTAACTACACGGTTAATGCTTTCCAGCCTGGCGAAGCTTAACAATGCTGTTGCGAACGACGCCATTGAAGCTAACTTAGCTACGGGACCTCACTGAGCTATGCTAAAAACATTAGCTATCCACCTACGCCAGCCAGCCCTCATCTGCTCATCAACACCCGTGCTCACCTGCGTTCCAGCGATCGACGGAGCGACGAAGGACTTCACCCGATCACCGATGCGGTCGGCGGCCCGGAGACGGAGGAAGTCAAGGTGAGGTCGGCAGCTAGCGTCGGATAGCGCGTCTGCTATCCATCTCAAAGTCCTCCTGGTTGTGTTGCTGTAGTCCGCCGCTAATACACCGATCCCACCTATAGCTTTCTTCTTTGCAGTCTTCATTGTTCATTAAACAAATTGCAAAAGATTCACCAACACAGATGTCCAGAATACTGTGGAATTTTGCGATGAAAACAGAGCTTTTTGTATTGGATCCAATGGGGTCCGAATACTTCCGTTTCAACCATTGAAGTCACACGCACACGTCATCAAACATAGACGTTTTCAACCGGAAGTTTTGCGGGAAATTTAAAATTGCACTTTAGTTAACCCGGCCGTATTGGCATGTGTTGCAATGTTAAGATTTCATCATTGATATATAAACTATCAGACTGCGTGGTCGATAGTAGTGGGTTTCAGTAGGCCTTTAAGACGAAACAATAAAATGCATAATACGCAATGTATCTAGTGGGCGAGGACCGTGAAAACGTCTTGCTCCTTCTCTGCCCTTGCACATCAACAGGCTTAAACTGCACTCAAACACACGTCAACACATGTCCATAGTGTGGACATGACAGCCTGCCGTCTAAACTTGGACTCATATAACTCATATAAGAGGTGAGCGAGAGCTTTTGGGGAAGAAGGCAGGATAAGAAGACTAAAAAGAATAGAAAAAACCTACATAGCGAGATAACTACAATTGGACATTTTAAAATAGTAAAGACTTCTGTGGAAAGAAGATTATGGTGTTTTTTTAACAAGTGAAACAAGCAATCAATCGCACTCTAGAAACAGTGAGCTAAACCTCAGGCAGCAGATTATAGCATCAACACTGCTGTGCAGCAGCCAAGCTTAATGTTTTCTTTGTTAGTTTGAATCTTACAGCTCAAATTCCGAAAAGGTCGAAACATATAATGCTAGGATTTATAAGTCCTTGTTGAGCAATTTCCCAGTAAATACAGTTTTGATGAGCAAACTTTTTTGTGTTTTCCCCCCCAAAAAACAAAAAAAACATTCCACTGGTGCATGTTATTTTCAAGATGTTATTATATCATGAATTGGTAATAAAAGCGGATCCACAAAATGCATAAAACAGAATTTGAGTGTGTGTTTATGTGGTAATAAATGTTAATTTCTTGAGTAATAAAATATTTGTTTATTCATCATAAGCTCCTCATGATAATGGTGCTGTTCTGATGTTTTATCTAGTTTTCTTACACTTCTGAGTCTCATTTGACAGTTTGCATTTAGTTCAGGTGAATGTACCAGTCTTGTTTTTTGTTGAAACCTAGAAAGTGTCTACACTGTACGTCCATCCATCCATTTTCAACCACTTGTCACTTTCAGGGTCAATGGGGGCTGCAGCCTATCCCAGCTACAGCCTAGACAAGTCGCCACCACATCGCAGGGCCAACACAGATAGATTATGTTTACTCCGCAAGGGCCCAAATCAGATTTTATCGAAATCTGAATTTTTTCCTCCTGACTGATTACACTGCAAGTAAATGTGATCTTTATCAGACTCCAGTACAAAGACGCACAGGCCCTAATGCAGGCCCTAATGTGGCCTCGACGTCATTTGCATGCGCAGTTCGATGAATTGAAAACAAAGGAAGTTGACTGGATTTCGTAAATGAACAAGGAAGCCACTACTACTACTACAGAATAAAATAAGTCGCCACATCTTAAAAATGAAGGTTTTTTTTAACGTAAAATAGCTTGGTTATATAATGTATGAATGTATGTATATATATACAGTAGTCTTGCCGTTTGTTTACTGGAATGGTCACTTGTCCTTTATTTAACGGAGCCATATGTAAGAATGTGGCCAGAAATGGTACTGCAATCACAGTCAAAATTCTGTAGTCCCCTCCCCCTCTCCGTGACTGTGGTTGCCAGATACGCAGCCGAATCCAGCTCGATCGACTGTACGCCCAAAACTAAAGAGGAGACATTTTACCAAGGTATGTCTATAGGTTACTGTTTCAAACGTTTTAGATTGCCATATAACTTGGTACATGTAGTCTACAATATGCAAACACGAATGTGGAATACTTTTATAATGTGATTTTGCTGTCTCCACACGTTTCACATGGCCATGACAGCCGTGCTGTTGGAACGCATTTCCCCAGCGTGTCAGCATATTGAGAACGAAATAGGCACTGACACTACCCATATCCACATAGGTTTTATTTGTCGAAAATATATTTTGCCCTGTCAGTTTGCTCACACATCGACATAAAGGCTAACAGGCATATATTTCCCCCGTCAGCCTGTATGTCAATGTGTAATCGAACTGGGCTATACGTATGCTCACATTGACCGGGCGAGCTGGCCTGCACAGAGTCCTGACCTGGACCCGATAGAACACCTTTGGGATGAATGAGAACGGAGACTGAGAGTCAGGCCTTCTCGACCAACATCAGCGTGTGACCTCACCAATGCGCTTTTGGAAGAATGGTCAAAAATTCCTATAAACACACTCCACAACTTTGTGGACAGCCTTCCCAGTAGAGTTGAAGCTGTAATAGCTGCAAAAGGTGGACCGACATCATATTGAACCCAATGGGTTAGGAATGGGATGGCACTTCAAGTTCATATGTGAGTCTAGGCAGGTGGCCAAATATTTTTGGCAATATAGTGTATATGGCTCCAGGAACTTAAAGTTCCTGAACTTTATTTGCAGATTTTTACAGGTGGGATACATTGTAGTCATCCATTTATACTTGTAAAGGCAACATTTTTGATCCAGCTCTTGTATGCTTGCAATGTCAAAAGGCAACTGTTGCGTTCCATTCCGTAGAACATATTTTGCCCAGACTGCCTTTTCAATAAAAGGACCACAACTATGGAACTCTTTACCTGACACTTTGAAAAGTATACCTGCACTTGTCACTTTCAAAAAACCAACAAAATTATATTATTGGCTTTTATCTAGTTTGCACTTTGTCTGTATTATTTCTATTATCATTATTATGGACTCATCTTTGCCTTATTCTATTTTATTTTCCTATTTTAATGATGTTGGATCTGTGTTGCTGTTGTTGTTGGGGACAAGTGTTATAAATTAGCTTTGGCTACAAACACTATGATGCATACATTGGATAACTGTTTCAGATGTCTATGTTTTTGTATCTGTCCCTATATCATCAATTTAAGTGGACCCCGACTTAAACAAGTTGAAAAACTTATTCGGGTGTTACCATTTAGTGGTCAATTGTACGGAATATGTACTTCACTGTGCAACCTACTAATAAAAGTCTCAATCAAAAATCAATCAATCAATCAAATTTCAAATAAACCTCTTTATATATATATAGGATTTTTTTTTACCTGGCACAGTTGTGCCAAATGATGCAGTCACAACCGTAGCGTCTCCTTACCTGGCCATGCCCAGACTGGAAAACCCAGATGGCACAATGAGAACATCCAGGCGGGGGAAGGGATGGACTCCCAAAATGGCGTGAGCTGCAGCTAAACATTGCGGCAACAGTGCGAGGACTCCGATCTAGACAGAAGATGAGGAGAGTGACGGGGATTTTTAAGAAACACAAAAAAATACACGTGTATTCTGATAGAAAATATTTGTTCTGTTGATTGATTCCTTATTCGTTACTAAAATTAGCACCACTACACACCACATGCATCTGTTATGTTTAATGTACTGATCTACTGTTTCTATGCCAGTGTAGTACTAAGCAGAATAAAGTTTATTGAACGAGTTGTGGAAATAGCTTAGATGTAGCTCAGCTTCCCATGAAATACTGGTTGTTATGTTTTTTACATCTTTAGACTGCAACCTCATTGAGACTGACAGTGCCTCTGCTGGTTGAAGCTGATTAGTAAACTGTAGTTTGCCTCAGTTTTGTTTATTGTATAAAACTGAACAGCATTGGGTTTTGCAAACAGGGTACTGAAAGGTCAAAGGGTGCAAATGTTTGGGGCGTTTTAAAGTCTCTGAACACATGCATTAAAATGTATGACTCAAGTTGAGTTGGCACGTCGTACTGTTGCCATAGCGATGCAAACAAAGACTGTTGTTTAGCTGACTTTTCCAGTCAATATAATATATTCTGTCAAGTTAGGAAAGCTTTCCACCTGGGCTTTCTGCAGCAGGCTGACCGGGGCGAACACGCGATGAGGGATCACACGCTGGGATATCACAGACAGCTCTTTGAATCGACAAGGGTAGTCGCCATGAGAACAAGGGAAGCCGTCGTCCAACATGGGTGAATTATTAGAGGCGGCCTGGTCTCCACTGTAACACAGTCAAAAGAAAAGGTTGAATCCAAGGTTAACAAAAGTATTTTTATACATTTCCCCCATTGAGAGAGCACAGTGTGCGTGAGGTGTAATATTCATTCCATGTGTCTCTTTGTTCTAGGCGTGGGAATGAAAGCCATGGAAATATGGAATATATTCAAAACCGCTCCTAAAAATATGAAGGTGTCACTATGCAATCGTATTCGGTCTTAAATCCAACAGGCAGCGCTGACTTTATCCTCCCAATCAGGACTGTTCCAAAAGGGTTTCGGAGCCACATCCAAGTTTCCTTCCCAGCCATTCACTGAAAATAAAGGGCTTCCTTGTAGTGGGAGATTCCTGAGGCCGGCAGTAGGCTACGGCTGGACTGCCACGGGAGGAAAAACCGAGGAGGAGGAGGTTTACTGGAAACCACTGGCAGACACAGCAGTGTGACGGGGACCCCAAAGCACTGCCTCCACAGCAAGCTAGTGTATATACAGCACAATGAAAACTTAGACTTTACTGACACACACTCCATGGATGATTTAAGATGTATGGAATTTTTGGTGCCCTAATCTCACCAGCGGTTTGGTGGAATAATAAAGAAATGGTCATGGAATGCGGACAGGCCGGAAAAAAATATAAACACTTTTAAAAACTAATAATGGCATACCTGCCAGTGTGGAGCATAGAAGTTACTTCACTGCTTGAACCTCCCTGGGAGGACACATGAAGAGACTCTGGAGTCACTTGCTGCCAGTGACCAACTGCCAAGGTGAAGGTGGATGCAGGCATGGGCATGGCAACGTAGTAATGCCAAATTGAGAAACCTGCGGAAAAACAAATGCTTGTAAAAGTCAAGTGTTATGTTAGGATGAAATTAATGGGCAGTAAATAGGCAAGTGTTTTTGTTTGGGCATATATGGATTTTAAAACGGTATTTCACAGTGATGCCATTATGACATAATTGCCAACTCTCCCGAATTTTCCGGGAGACTCCCGAATTTCTCCCGATTTCCAGCCGGACTTAAGGCACGGCTCCTCCAGGTCCGTGCGGACCTGAGTGAGGACAGCCTGTCGTCACGTCCGCTTTTCCTCTATATAAACAGCGTGCCGGCCCAGTCACATTATAACATCTACGGCTTTTGGAGAGTGCACAACTGCACACACAACAAGAAGGAGATGAAGAAGAGACAGTCATGGCGACGACGAGTGACAGAGTAGAACGAGGATGGACAATTCAACCCTAAACTCACTCCTCTCCTGCAAATTAAATTTCACAGATGCTGCCTGTAATAGAGTGATATAAGTGGTGAATGTTGGGTATAGTGTTCTGTGGTTACTTTTTGGTTGGCCAACGGTTTACGTTGTATTGCGCACCCTGACGGCAAGTGTGGGAGTCGGTTCTGAAGTATGAAGTAAAGAGACGTAACTTCATTACCTCGCCTGGTTATTGACTCCAACCCAGAATATTACACTGCCCATACCTATGCTCCTTTAAAGGTTGTGCTACTGGCTGCAAAGCATTGCACTTTCAAATACAACAATGAATAGAGGAGTGTTATGTGTGTGTATATGTGTAAATAAATGAACACTGAAATTCAAGTATTTATTTTATTTATATATATATATATATATATATATATATATATATATATATATATATATATATATATATATATATATATATATATATATATATATATATACATACATATATATATATATATATATATACATATATATACTGTATATAGCTAGAACTCACTGAAAGTCAAGTATTTATTTTATTTATATATATATATATATGTATATATATATATATATATACATATATATATATAAGAAATTTTACTGAATTCTAGCTATAAATATACTCCTCCCCCCTTAACCCCGGCCACCTCAACCCCCCCCCCCCCCCCCCAATCTCTCGAATTCGGAGGTCTCAAGGTTGGAAAGTATGCATTATGATACAATAAAAAGTCTTAGCTTAATATACATTTTTTAACTTTTAGCAACCTATAGGTGTCACATAAGACATTTGGTTCCTCCCCAAGACCTAAACCTACTTAAATTATATACCAAGTATTGCTATATCTACTTATAATGTATGGTATGATGTGGTTTATTTGTTTCAGGCATGCTTATTAACAAGTTACATGATGGAAAGGACAATGCAGGTATAAATAGACTAAATATAGCGATATAAAATATAACATATATTCGTAATATTCACATAATATATGTACAGTATATTATATATACTGATATATTATATTATGTCTATGTCATATATACAATATATAACAATTACCAATTACAATATTACAGTATATATGACAGCTGCAGCATAAAAGACAGAGTAAATCCAGCAGAAAATAGAAAATAGACATTAAAAACAAAGAGAAGTAGCTAACATGTCAGGTGTCAGGTAATAGACAGATGTCATTTATTGCTGGATGGAGTGCGGAATGAAGGAGTTCTTGAATCGAACACTGTGGGAACGAAGCTGAAGGAGCCTGTTGGAGTATGAACTCCGCTGTCCCTCAATTGTCTGGTGGAGTGGGTGGGCAGGATTGTCCATGATGGCCAGCAGTTTGTCCAGTGTCCTCCTATCCCTCACTGACACAAATGCCTCTAACTGCGTGCCAATAGTTTGGCCGGCTTTCCGGATCAGTTTGTCAAATCCGGTACATATATGTTATATTTTATATTGCTAATACGCTACATTTTTAGTCTACTTTATACCTGCATTATCCATTCCATCCTTACACTTTCCATCTTTAGTAACTGAGCTACTGTGTGGAACAATTTCCCTTGTGGATCAATAAAGTTTAGTCTAAGTCTAATGCTTTTAATGCCCCATGGAAACCCTAGACATGGAAACAGGACATTAACAAAATGATTTAAAATGAATGGAAAATGTAGACCAGTGGTTCTTAACCTTGTTGGAGGCACTGAACCCCACCAGTTTCATATGCGCATTCACCGAACCCTTGTAAAATAAAATGTTTTTTTCTTAATTTAATATTAATTCATAAATATTAATCATGAAATGATGTTATTATATTAAAGAAATACTAATAAAGATATATGTTACAAACAGAACGTTACAAGAATGTACACATGATCCCATGTTTACATATCATTGTGCAACATTTAATGTTTTAGTGGGAACTAAATGCGATATCGGAAAGGGGTAAAAATCCCATGGAAATGACTGCTGTCATTTGATTATAATAATAATAATAAAACATTTAACTTGGTATTTAGTTAGGTTTGGGACAGGTGTGCTGCTGGTGTCTGATGTCGCTCGTATGTGCTCCACTGAAGGAGTTTTTGCATTTTTGCTGACGCATATGGAAAATTAGAGGGAACATTGTTTGGGGGTATCCATGATACGCCGATAGGGAGAAGTTTTTATTTACAGGATGAGTCGGGTGTTTATTGACCTTTGGTGGTCATGAGTTTTGGGTTATGACCGAAAGGACAAGATCACGGGTACAAGCGGCCGAAATGAGTTTCCTCCGCCGGGTGGCGGGGCTCTCCCTTAGAGACAGGGTGAGAAGCTCTGCCATCCGGGGGGAGCTCAAAGTAAAGCCGCTGCTCCTCCACATCGAGAGGAGCCAGATGAGGTGGTTCGGGCATCTGGTCAGGATGCCACCCGAACGCCTCCCTAGGGAGGTGTTTAGGGCACGTCCGACCGGTAGGAGGCCACGGGGAAGACCCAGGACACGTTGGGAAGACTATGTCTCCCGGCTGGCCTGGGAACACCTCGGGATCCCCGGGAAGAGCTGGACGAAGTGGCTGGGGTGAAGGAAGTCTGGGCTTCCCGGCTTAGGCTGCTGCCCCCGCGACCCGACCTCGGATAAGCGGAAGAAGATGGATCGATCGAACCCAGGTTGAGAACCACTGATGTAGACCAATGCCTGCTAAATACCACATGGGAATTTAAAGATATAATATGTGACAGTAGAACGAGAAAGTCTTACTTGTGTCAACGCCCTCAGTAGGTGCAACCTGTTCTTCCCCACTCATCAAGACCACACACTCCTTGGGGGCCCGCACTGTTGCCTGCCACGTTGACATGGCAACAGGCGGCTCCTGGCAGGGGAAAAGCGCTCTGTTGTTGATGGGTGAGCCAGCAGTGTACACACACGCCCTGGAATGAATAGTATAATCAACATATAGATCAGATGACAACGTGAGATTATTATTAGACTGTTTACCGACCTGTCATCCTGGTCCTGGGTCCACCGGATTGAGCTACCCGTCGGCCTCGTCTCGTAGCAGATCCTGAGAGCCCGCGGGAACCCCCACGGGGAGGAGACCCCCTGCTTCCGAACCCGCAGACTCCAGCGGTCTGTGCAAAATCGCAAGGAGCCGCCATCCTGCTCGGCGGGGGCACGGCTGCACTGGGAGAATAGCTCCTGCTGCTGCCTCCAGTCAGCGGAAGGCATAGAAGCCAGCTTGCGGATGAGGTCGTCAGTGCAGACCCCTGGGAAGGCGGCTGACAAGGATGCCACATCGACTGGCTCGACCTTTGACACATTGAGGTCGCAGCAGTCCAGCACTAAAGTGAAATCACTATGAGATGAAGACTCAATATAATCAGCTTGTGGGGCTGATGAATGGCTTGTATGCTCTGCAGGAGCTACAGGTTCCAGGAAGAGAACCACACAGCCACTTATTACTTTCCTATGAAAATGAACAGTCAGGTCCAACGCATAGTGTCTGACTAGAATGTGCTTTGTATTGGCACAAAGTGGAAGGTCGTCTGTATCAGGGGTTGGCTCCAAATTTTGCTCCATGTTATCCATATGTTTGTTTTAAATGACTAAAATGTTACATACTAGTGTGGCAGGAAAAAAAAAGTACTTTGTGAGTTAGCGTCTTAACATTAAGGCAAGCGCGGTGCCTTAAGGGTGAGCAGCGTTTCGCTAACTTTGAATCCATAAATAACACCGTTGCTGAGTTATGCCGTGACAATGACTTTATTGTATCATTCCAGTGCCCCGCGTTTGAAATAGGAGCGGATAAAAATGTAAGAAGGCGACAGGAGGAGAGGTTGTAAACATACCATGCGCCCCGGAAACACACCGTCAAAACAAGTCGATTGGTGATGACGTAGTTTGTAAGCGACGCGGACATATTGTAGTTCTAGTTGTCTTTCAACCATTTATAGTCGGACTGCGCCAATTTGCCAATTCATCAGATTGGAATTACTATCGAAATTGATCAATAACAAACTTACAAAACTAAATTAATGAAAGATAATCGCGCTGTTTTATATTTTTAACAGTTGTCGAGGCGCTTAATTATGTCGTCATACGATGCGCGACTTTGTAGTTCTTTTCCAGTTCTATAACAACCTTGCTACTTACATCCAGCCATAGAATTATACATTAAAATATAACATTTCAAATAATTAATTTTAAATTATCATAATAATTCATTTAAAATTACCATATTTAATTATTAAAATAATTGCTTGTTTATCAACAACTTTAGCATTTTATTCATTACATTTTGAAGCTCTCAGAAGCCAAGTTATGTTATATTCCTTAAGATTTATTTATGCAAGTTTGAAGTATCAATTATCTAAACACAGTTTTGTTTGCATATTTTCAGGATATATATATATATATAGATATATATATATATATATATATATATATATATATATATATATATATCTATATATATATATATATATATATATACACACTACCGTTCAAAAGTTTGGGGTCACATTGAAATGTCCTTATTTTTGAAGGAAAAGCACTGTACTTTTCAATGAAGATATCTTTAAACTAGTCTTAACTTTAAAGAAATACACTCTATACATTGCTAATGTGGTAAATGACTATTCTAGCTGCAAATGTCTGGTTTTTGGTGCAATATCTACATAGGTGTATAGAGGCCCATTTCCAGCAACTATCACTCCAGTGTTCTAATGGTACAATGTGTTTGCTCATTGGCTCAGAAGGCTAATTGATGATTAGGAAACCCTTGTGCAATCATGTTCACACATCTGAAAACAGTTTAGCTCGTTACAGAAGCTACACAACTGACCTTCCTTTGAGCAGATTGAGTTTCTGGAGCATCACATTTGTGGGGTCAATTAAACACTCAAAATGGCCAGAAAAAGAGAACTTTCATCTGAAACTCGACAGTCTATTCTTGTTCTTAGAAATGAAGGTTATTCCACAAAATTGTTTGGGTGACCCCAAACTTTTGAACGGTAGTGTTTATATATACAGTGGGGCAAAAAAGTATTTAGTCAGCCACCCATTGACTTGGTGAATTCTAGCTGTAAATATACTCCTCCCCTCTTAACCACGCCCCCCGCCCCCAACCACGACCAAGTCAGTCCTACACTGTTCCAATGTCCATTTCTCTTGATGCAATTGTTGATGACTGAAGTGTTGATATCAACCAAACCTAACACCGGACCCCGACTTAAACAAGTTGAAAAACTTATTCTGGTGTTACCATTTAGTGGTCAATTGTACGAAATATGTACTGTACTGTGCAATCTACTAATAAAAGTTTCAATCAACTAAAACGACATTATCAGGGAATATAAACCAGTTCACAAAGTAAACGCTACAGTTTATTCAGGTACTTTTGCAATATTGTGCAGCACCCCCTCGACCATAAAAAAAAAAGGGACAAGCGGTAGGAAATGGATGAATGGATGTACAGTATGTTGAAAGTTTGAGCACAGCTGCAAAATCACAGAAAACAGGGATAAAGCAACTGTAGCCATCCCACACATCTTTAGGTACACAACAATTAATTGTTATATTATTATAATGATAAACATATCAGTGTAGATGTAAACATTCAATTGGGCAGGGTGTACCTTATATTGTGTCCATAAAGTGGTCATACCATTTTTGTGGTGGTTTACACCACCCGTACAATATTCCAATGCTGATGTTTAGCAGTATGCCTGGAAAACCCTGTGCGTATTTGTAAAAAAAAATACAATTTCATTTAATACACTGACCTGTGTAAGCATTTATTGCGATAAACAACAGTAGGACAATACAGCAATCATTTACCAATGAGCTCTAAAGTTGAATACAAATATATAACAGGACCATTTAGAAATGTACTTTCCTGGAATGCACTGGGACAAATGGAGTAAACATGATTCACATTGAAAAAATAACTAAATTGAATCAGAAATTATTGCCATTTCGTCATGAATACCTGGAAGTAAATACACATGCGAACAAACCCTGGCAATAGCATGATTAAAAATAAATCAAATCAATTTTTCGGTTATCTAAAAATAGATTTTCCACAAAATAAAAAGCATATATTTTTACACTATTTTATATTTGAATACCAATCCTCTGTGCACAGCATGCAAACTTATCAGGTAACTCAAAATAAGTTAATAGTATTTAATTTAAGAAAAAAAGAAAAAAAAAAAGAATAGTAGCTTCAAATTCGAAAACATGGAACACAATTACTGTTTTTACCCGACCAAACTGCAGGTTTTATAGTCAGATTCAAATTTTAGTAAGCCCTTTAACACACAAAGGATGACAACATCATTGGCACAAAAACAGGCCCTGAACCAGCCAAGGACCAGGGGAAGGAACTCATGGCTGTGTCACAGCATTGTTAGGCAAAAAAAAGGTACAAAATCTTACAGTGAAGTGCTCAGTGAGTCAATTAAAGTCATCTGTTTCCCTAGAATGGACAAACAGCAAAACACAATTATTATTAATATGAGAACTGTGAATCTTCCATCACGGTGTATTGAGGCAATTCATTCACTCCTGTTCTTGCTGGCGATGGCGTCTCATGAGACTTCCTCCTGACCTCTGCGGAAACTCAGTCGTTTGAAGGAATCCCTGTGAAAATGTAAAGCAAAACCGGGTGAGGAAAGAGTTGAGTGAAGAGACATTGTCAGATAGTTGTCAATATACTAACATAGGAATTCACCGCTATGACCAATTCATACTGTATAGTGTAATCCATCATTTCAGTTAAAGTGGAGTCAAAGATCCTCACGCTTTGAAAATTGCTGGTATTGAACATTCTCATATCTATACATTTAAAAAAAAATCAAATACGCCTGCATTGAGAAAGAAAATATTTTAAAGTACCAGTGTAATAGAAAAATAAATGCTATTTATATGGCATATTGAAATTAATTTTATCCGTGGTTAAACCATATATAATTACATTTCCAATATGCAAGGGATGAGATGATATCGTCTAAACATCCACAGAACGCCACAATTTCAAACAGCCATTTTGAATATTCCCCTCCAACAGAGTTCGACAATTTCCAAAAATTCGGGGTCTGATGACGTCACCGGGGGAACTCCTCTGCACTCTGCAGGGTCCCCATAGTCAGCAGATCAGTCAGGGATGTGTGCTATGGCTATGAGTTGTTTTTCCCTTGGCCTCAGTCTGGACCCCCTCTCCAGGGGCCCAGGCTTGGACCGATTTTATTTAATTTTTTTTAATTTTTTTTTTCCTCAGCCCCCAAACCCCCCCATTGTTTACCTGTATCTCACCTTTTTTGTAAGGGGCGCCAAATGTCAAATAGGTTAAAAACCCCTGCTTTAAAGGCCTACTGAAACCCACTACTCCCGACCACGCAGTCTGATAGTTTATATATCAATGATGAAATCTCAACATTGCAACACATGCCAATACGGCCGGGTTAGATTAGTAAAGTGCAATTTTAAATTTCCCGCGAAATATCCTGCTGAAAACGTCTCGGTATGATGACGTTTGCGCGTGACGTCACGGATTGTAGCGGACATTTTGGGACAGCATTGTGGCCAGCTATTAAGTCGTCTTGTTTTCATCGCAAAATTCCACAGTATTCTGGACATCTGTGTTGGTGAATCTTTTGCAATTTGTTCAATGAAATGAAGACAGCAAAGAAGAAAGCTGTAGGTGGGAAGCGGTGTATTAGCGGTCGGCTGCAGCAACACAAACACGTAGCCGGTGTTTCATTGTTTACATTCCCGAACGATGACAGTTAAGCTTTACCATTGGCCTGTGGAGAACTGGGAGAACAGAGACTCTTACTAGGAGGACTTTGAGTTGGATACGCATGCTTGTGGAGATGGGACAACAGAGACTCTTACCAGGAGGACTTTGAGTTGGATACGCAGATGCGTTACCGTGAGTACGTACGCAGCTGCGGCTTCCAAACATTTGATCGCTTGCCCGTACGTGTGTGCCGCTATGTGCATGTCACGTACGTAACTTTGGGGACTTTGGGGAAATATATGTGCTGTATGAACTTTGGGGAGGTGAACGGTACTTTGGGCGTTGGGATCGAGTGTGTTGTGCGGGTGTTTGATTTGTATTGGCGGGTTATATGGACGGGAGGGGGGAGGTGTTTGTTATGCGGGATTATTTTGTGGCATATTAAATATAAGCCTGGTTGTGTTGTGGCTAATAGAGTATATATATGTCTTGTGTTTATTTACTGTTTTAGTCATTCCCAGCTGAATATCAGGTCCCACCCGCCTCTCACAGCATCTTCCCTATCTGAATCGCTTCCACTGCCCTCTAGTCCTTCACTCTCACTTTCCTCATCCACAAATCTTTCATCCTCGCTCAAATTAATGGGGAAATCGTCGCTTTCTCGGTCCGAATCGCTCTCGCTGCTGGTGGCCATGATTGTAAACAATGTGCAGATGTGAGGAGCTCTTCAACCTGTGACGTCACGCTACTTCCGGTACAGGCAAGGCTTTTTTATCAGCGACCAAAAGTTGCGAACTTTATCGTCGATGTTCTCTACTAAATCCTTTCAGCAAAAATATGGCAATGTCGCGAAATGATCAAGTATGACACATAGAATGGATCTGCTATCCCCATTTAAATAAGAAAATCTCATTTCAGTAGGCCTTTAAGATGTCGAAATGTAAACTTTTTGGTATTTTGACACTTTCTTTTCGAGCTAAAATATTTTGGGCCTTGAATTAATAAACAAGCTCTCAAGTAAAAAAAACAAAAAAAACCTGCCTCAAATGTCACACAAACAATGTGAGATTTCAGCAAATCTCGCGAGAACTCAGTACTAGCAGTGCAACTAAGGCCACTGCTAACGTTAGTGTTTCATTATTTTAAAACATATTATATTAATTCTTAACTTCTTTTTACTGGTACTTATTTTTTGAGGTCAGTTTTTAAATACTTGTAATCCTACATTATTGGAGAACTAACACATTGTTGTATGTTGTTTTACTACTCACATTATGCTTATGTATAGTAATATAGCATTGTAGTGTTGTTTGTGCGTCTTAAATAGTTGGAATTTGGACCTAAAAGTTCAAGAACTATGATCCTAATATTGAACAAGAATGTGAAGACCCTAACAAAAACCATAAAATGTCTTTGATTGTTGCAGGTCACCTATTCTCCAGGCGAGGTCTGATGATGGGCTTGTAGAGCTCAGGAATCTTTCTCTCCAGCATTGGCCTGAGGTTCTCTCGCAGGCGGTTGTAGTTCTTTTTCAGCTCCTGCTGGTACTCCTTCTGGTCCGACGTAATCAAGTGCTTATTCTTCTCGACCGCCTCGCCGCACCTGTCGGGAGAAAAACACGAGAAAACGCTGATTAAGCTGCTAATGGGTGGTTACATTTCAGGTAAATGACATATCACACACAGAATCGTCACTTATGGAACATTAACATGGCCTGTAAGGACACAATAAAGACTGTGGATCCATTTCACTTCACTGCAAAAAGTCAGTGGTCAAAAACAAGAAAAAAAAAAAAAATTAGGGGTATTTTATTTTAACTAAGCAAAATTATCTGCCAATAGAACAAGAAAATTCGGCTTGTCAAGACTTTCCAAAACAAGTAAAATTAGCTAACCTCAATTAACCCAAAAATACCTAAAATAAGTATATTCTCACTAATAACAAGTGCACTTTTCTTGGTAGAAAAAAAAAAGAGACCTCTTTGCTCAATATGTTGAAAAATATTCTTAAATTAAGTAAATGCTAGTGCCATTATCTTGACATAATGATATGCGCTCGGCATTATATTTCTTGAAACCAGCAAACTTATACTAAAAACTAATTTATTGTTCTTAATGGAAAGGCAACAAGGCAACCGCTTGTTACTCTCTTGGTTTCCTAGCCGCTCAGGCAAATCATATGGTCTGAAAATGCATTTTTCCATCGATAACATGACATCATCGCGTCAAGTCCGTGCTCTTTCAGTCAATTAGTGCGCATATATATAGCCCAGACAGTTTTGTTTTTTTTGTAATTTTGAAGAATTTATCTGAATGTGCATGAACTATTTCTGTTCAAAATTGTTAGAAATGTCACGTGTTAAATGTTTAAATATTAACTGTCAGTTTACTGTACTGTGCCAACTGTACTACTATATGAGTACGTGTTTTCTATTGTTTCATTGAAAATAAAACAGCAAAGTCCATTTGGCTGTCATCCGTTTTAATTATGAGACACAATTGTGTCAAAGTCATGATTTTTTTTTTTATGCTTGAAGAAATTATTACTTTAAAAAAGCAGTTTTATACTTGTGAGTGTTGATGACACAGCTTTGCAACAATTGATATTCTAGTTCCAAGCATGTTTTACTCAATATATGTCATAACATCTCAGCAACAAGCTGTAATATCTTACTGAGATCATTTAGGACCAAAACACTTAAAACAAGTAAAACACTCTAACATAAAATCTAGTTAGTGAGAAGAATTATCTTATCAGACAGAAAGTAAGCAAATATCACCCTTTTTTGAGATATTTAATCTTACTTAGTTTTCAGTTTTTGCAGTGTTGTTGTTGTGCAAGGAGAAAAAGTGACCAGAGCGTGGAAGAGATATCAGGAAACAGGGCAAACAAATTTGCCTATACTGGAGTTAAAGGTGACCTATGATGATTTCCGTCCTTTCTGACTTATACAAGTTGTTTCATTGTTGGATACTCATGTTAAACAATTTCAAAAGCATTAAATCATAAGGTTCATGCATTTTGGATGCCCCTGTTTGCGGAGTTTTGCGGTCTGGTTACATTGTGATGTCACAGCGAGGTGGACGTACTTATATGGACATTTAGTCACACACACACACGTACACACACACAGCACTATTGACAATAACATAACATGGCATGGCACTAAGTGACACCTTTAAGCGATGCCCAGATTCAGACCATGCTCACATGCTATGGTATACTTTTGTCTTAGAAAATAGAGCCTTTTCAAATCTTCAGCTAGAATGGAAAGTTTGAAAAACCCTGGCTTCAGCGGATGGCTAAAAACTGGGCTTGTTGGTTCGGGTCATAGAAAATGTATGACATTATTAGAGATGTCCTATAATCGCTTTTTTGCCGATATGCGATATTCCGATATTGTCCAACTCTTAATTACCGATTCCGATATCAACCAATACCGATATATACAGTCGTGGAATTAACACATTATTATGCCTAATTTTGTTGTGATGCCCCGCTGGATGCATTAAACAATGTAACTTTACCATGAATTGATTAACGTGGACCCCGACTTAAACAAGTTGGAAAACGTATTCGGGTGTTACCATTTAGTGGTCAATTGTACGGAATATGTATTGTACTGTGCAATCTACTAATGCAAGTTTCAATCAATCAATCAATCAAAAACAAAGTTTTCCAAAATAAGAGAACTTCAACTCCAGTTATGGAAAAAAGTGCCAACATGGCACTGCCATATTTATTATTGAAGTCACAAAGTGCATTATTTTTTTTAACATGCCTCAAAACAGCAGCTTGGAATTTGGGACATGCTCTCCCTGAGATAATGCTAATACCCACTACAACTATGGGAAATACTATACTTTGACTTTCACAAAGTGCATTATTTTTAAAACATTTTTAAACATGCCTCAAAACAACAGCTACAAAAACAATGAAGGCACACAGCTTCAGTCCAGAGTATACTAGAGCATACTTGCCAACCTTGAGACCTCCGAGTTCGGGAGATGGGGGTGGGGGGGTTTGGTGGTAGTGGGGGGGGTGTATATTGTAGCGTCCCGGAAGAGTTAGTGCTGCAAGGGGTTCTGGGTATTTGTTGTGTTTATGTTGTGTTACGGTGCGGATGTTCTCCCGAAATGTAACAGCTTCTTCCCTCAAGCCGTAAGACTCTTGAACGCATCATAATTAAATTATCCCCTCAACTCCCCCCAAAATGGATTATCTCGCTGGAATAAAAAAGACAATATAACATACATCCATAAACGTGGACGCATGTGAAAAAGTGCAATATATTTATCCGTACAGTAATCTATTTATTTATTTATATATATTTATATATATTTATTTATTTTATATATATTTATATATTATTTATATATATTTATTTATTTATACATGCACCTTATTGCTTTTTTTATCCTGCACTACCATGAGCTTATGTAACGAAATTTCGTTATCTGTGCTGTAAAGTTCAAATTTGAATGACAATAAAAAGGAAGTCTAAGTCTAAGTCTAAGTCTAAGAAATGTGTTTGTCATTCTTGTTTGGTGTGGGTTCACAGTGTGGCGCATATTTGTAACATAAAGTTGTTTTTACGGCTACCCTCAGTGTGACCTGTATGGCTGTTGACCAAGTATGCCTTGCATTCACTTATGTGTGTATAAAAGCCGCATATATTGTGTGACTGGGCCGGCACGCTGTTTATATGGAGGAAAAGCGGACGTGACGACAGGTTGTAGAGGACGCTAAAGGCAGTGCCTTTAAGGCACGCCCCCAATATTGTTGTCCGGGTGGAAATCGGGAGAATGGTTGCCCCGCAAGATTTTCGGGAGGGGCACTGAAATTCGGGAGTCTCCCGGGAAAATCGGGAGGTTGAAACCGATAATTTCCGATATTACATTTTAAAGCATTTATCGGCCGATATTATCGGACATCTCTAGACATTATTACATGTTTTTAAGCTTTATTTAAAAACAACACATTAAAGGCCTACTGAAATGACATTTTTTAATTTAAACGGGGATAGCAGATCTATTCTATGTGTCATACTCGATCATTTCGCGATATTGCCATATTTTTGCTGAAAGGATTTAGTAGAGAACATCGACGATAAAGATCTCAACTTTTGGTATCTGACAAAAAAAAGCCTTGCTCCTACCGGAAGTAGCGTGACGTAGTCAGTTGAACATTTCCGCAAAGTTCCCTATTGTTTACAGTGATGGCGGCCAGAAGTGAGAGCGATTCGGACCGAGAAAGCGACGATTTCCCCATTAATTTGAGCGAGGCTGAAAGATTTGTGGATGAGGAAAGTGCAAGTGAAGGACTAGTGGGGAGTGTAAGCGATTCAGATAGGGAAGATGTTGTGAGAGCCGGGGGTGACCTGATATTCAGCTGGGAATGACTACAACAGTAAATAAACACAAGACATATATATACTCTATTAGCCACAACACAACCCGGCTTATATTTAATATGCCACAAATGAATCCCGCATAACAAACACCTAGGTGTTTGTTATGCTAGCTCCTAGCTACTAGCTCCCGTCCATAGAACCCGCCAATACAATTCAAACACCTGCACAACACACACACTCACTCAGCCTAAAGGACCGTTCACCTAACCCAAGGTTCATAAAACTTATATATTTAACCAAAGTTACGTACGTGACACGCACGTACGGGCAAGCGATCAAATGTTTGGAAGCGCAGCTGCGTACTCACGGTACCGCGTCTGTGTATCCAAATCAAAGTAATCCTGGTAAGAGTCTGTGTTGTCCCAGTTCTCTACAGGCGTCTGTGTATCGAAGTCAAAGTCCTCCTGGTAAGAGTCTCTGTTGTCCGAGTTCTTCGATCTTGACTGCATCTTTTGGGAATGTAAACAATGAAACACCGGCTCTGTTGTGTTGCTGACTTCCCTCGCAAAATACTCCGCTTCGCACCGACAACCTTCTTCTTTGCTTGCTCAGCTTCTTTCTCCATAATGCAATGAACAAATTGCAACAGATTCACCAACACAGATGTCCAGAATACTGTGGAATTATGAAATGAAAACAGAGCTATTTTGTATTGGCTTCAATGGGGAAGCCATACCTCTGTTTCACTGGCTACGTCACGCGCATACGTCATCCTCCAAAGGAGTTTTCAACCGGAAGTTTAGCGGGAAATTTAAAATTGCACTTTATAAATTAACCCGGCCGTATTGGCATGTGTTGCAATGTTAAGATTTCATCATTGATATATAAACTATCAGACTGCGTGGTCGGTAGTAGTGGGTTTCAGTAGGCCTTTAAGTTACTCATGAGTGTGGTTTCATTTTGTCCAGCAGCGGATGCCTGTTTGTGCGCCTCAACACAGACACGGGCGAAAATATGTATTTTTGATATTTCCTGGGATTTTAAAGATGTAATTGTACATCTAATACACTCACTAAATGGAGGGGGGGATAATGACACCAAACTGGCTGAGGCTGCTCTTTCGGGCTTCTGATTGGACAAAATAAGCGTGACAGCCGGGGAGTATATTTTCCTGTGGGCAGAGATTGTTTTGACATTGGACAGAGTTTTTTGAAAATACCCGTGTTCGTGCGGACATGGCCTCAGCTCTGTGGAGATACCATGCCCAGCCCAGACAATAAAGGTCGTGCATTCAGGCGCATTTTCAGCTGTCTCGGGGAAATCTGCCAGAGTTGGAGCCGCCTGTGATCAAATTTTTCCACCTTGGCCATGATCCTGATTGACCCTTGCATGCAATTTGATGACCACAAACCCAAGAACGGCATCAACAATTGTGAAGTAATCCCGCCGCCGGATTTAAGACACCCACTGCTCCGTTTCATGCTAACTGCAGCCAGCAACCCCTTGACAAAGTGATGCAAAACAGCCTGAAGAAAATTGGACGTTTCCAAGCACAATCCACCAGAATGTAACAACTGCATAACAGCGTGATCAATTGCACGGCAGGAGCCAAAATGCCACATCATAATTATAAGGCAGGGCAGTAAGCAGGTTTGGGGTCCTGTGTCGCACGACATGTTGACAAAGCAGTCCGCAAGAAATCAGGGAGACCGCCATAATTACAAACACATGTCAGAGCTAATCCCTGAATCCTTGAATGAGGGTAATATGGAAAATGCATTAATGTGTAACCGGATACAGTAAATAGTTAAGGCAATGAATGAGCAGAGGGGAAGGCAAGAACATGGAGCTGGCTGCCACATGAGGAGACGATGACGTTTGCTGTCTTAATTGCTCCAACATTTGGAGTGACTTCCTGAACCGTTTGGTTTTACCACCACTTTATCAAATTTTGCGGCTTTTCCACTGCACAGTAAGCACCAAAACCTGTCTTAAATCTGAGGTTGAAAACAACACTGCATAGAAACACATCTGTCGGGACGAGGCGCACTAACAAACAACAACAATTCGGGGTTTCCTGTTTTACTTCTCCGACATGTGGCTGTTGACCACTGAAATTTTACCCAAGAGAAGACTGGAGGCAGCAAAGTGGAGACTGTGGAGTAAAAGACTGTTGCATCCATAGGTAAAGCACAACTCCTGGGCAAGCTATCCGATACATCACTTTTCTGCAGAACTTTGTTGTACACTGCAAAAACTGGAATCTAAGTAAGATTAAATATCTCAAATAAGGGAGATATTTGCTTATTTTCTGTCTGATAAGATAATTATTCTCATTGAGCAGAGTGTTTTACTTGTTTTAAGGGTTTTGGTCCTAAATGATCTCAGTAAGATATTGGAGCTTGTAGCTGAGACTTTATGACCTATATTGAGTAAAACATGCTTGAAACTAGAATATCAACTGATGCAAAGCTGTGTCATCAACACTCACAAGTATAAAACTACTTTTTTAAAGTAATAATTCTTACTTTAAGCATGAAAAAAAAAAAAAATCATGATGCCGAGCGCATATCATTATGTCAAGATAATGGCACTAGCAGTGACGTCCATGATGGCAGGTGAGGCGGGAGAAGTTGTGAATGACTGCAGGGCCACAACATTAGGTACACCTGCAGACTGCAGCACGGATTTCATATTTCATTCATTCACAACTCCTCCAACACGAACATTATTGTTTTTGCACTTTTTGGCTTCTTATTAAATAACTTTTTTAAATAGATTCAATCTTGCACGTGGAAAGTTTAAGTGTGGGCTTTAGTTATAACACTCCCGTCAGGGGGTGCGTTCTATGTCGGGGGTGCATTAATCCAGCACAACAGCGGCGCATGGACTTCATTTATAAGTAAAGGTAAGACAATAATAAAAAATTTTTTATTAAATGTACTTTTTTGTGTGCTACAGTCTGTATGTGTAAAGTTAAAGTTAAGTTAAAGTACCAATGATTGTCACACACACACACTAGGTGTGGTGAAATTTGTCTTCTTCATTTGACCCATCCCTTGATCACCCCCTGGGAGGTGAGGGGAGCAGTGGGCAGCAGCGGCGCCGCACCCGGTAATAATTTGTGGTGATTTAACCCCCAGTTCCAATCCTTGATGCTGAGAGTCAAGCAGGGAAGAAAGATGGTATGAGCTTTTAAACATAACCCGTTAACTGCTGCCAATCAAATGGTGAATAAGATACTCTTTAGGGTTCATATGTTTGTAAATCTGACTGTGATGAAGTCAGTGCCTCACCAGCCATTAACCTCACCGCACGTCACTGGGCACTAGCATTTACTTAATTTAAGAATATTTTTCAACATATTTAGCAAAAAGGTCAAAAAAAAAAATTCTACCAGAAAAGTGCACTTGTTATTAGTGAGAATATACTTATTTTAAGGTATTTTTGGGTTCATTGAGGTTAGCTAATTTTACTTGTTTTGGAAAGTATTGACAAGCCGAATTTTCTTGTTCTATTGGCAGATAATTTTGCTTAGTTCAAATGAAATACCCCTCATTTTTGTATTTTTTGTCCTTGTTTTTAAACACTGACTTTTTGCAGTGTAGAAAGCTTGCTTCTGTGTCTCTATGTCACAAACCACACCCACTCTTGCCTCGTCTTCCGGGAGCTGCTGTGACAAAGTCCCTATGATTACTGTAATGAGCCATATGTACTCAAAGGCGCATCCGTCCAACCATTGGAATAATTTATAGATAGTCCGGATTTACGGAACTTTGGAAATAGCATTGCACATCCTATAAAATAAAACAGATTCAATGTGAAACTTTTAATTATAATAATTAAGGAACGGTCGCAACGGTATTTTGCCACGGTCTGTTATAGGGTTTACAGCAGTGGTGTCCAAAGTGAAGTGAAGTGAATTATATTTATATAGCGCTTTTCTCTAGTGACTCAAAGCGCTTTTTTTACATAGTGAAACCCAATATCTAAGTTACATTTAAACCAGTGTGGGTGGCACTGGGAGCAGGTGGGTAAAGTGTCTTGCCCAAGCACACAACGGCAGTGACTCGGATGGCGGAAGCGGGGATCGAACCTGGAACCCTCAAGTTGCTGGCACGGCCACTCAACTAACCGAGCTATACCGCCCCGTTAAGGAACGGCCACTACGGTATTTATCCACGGTCTGTTATAGGGTTTACAGCAGTGGTGTCCAAATTGTCGCCAAGGACCTTTGCAGCCAACAACCGTTTTTTTTATTGGCCAACACATTCTACGGACAAAATAAACAAGTACCAGATTAGAACATTACAAAAAAAACTTCAAAAAGTTAAAACCCTACCAAAAATAGGCCCTGAAAACCAAAGTGGCCGACGAGCTGTGCATCTTACTGTATGTATATGGTCTTTGATGAGCCACATGTCCTGTCATGATGAACATGTTTACAAACATGTGTGACTGATACAGATCAAGTGTAGGACACTTTTGATGTTATAGCACCAAATAAAGGGAAATGTTCTTCTTTTCTAATTTACTATTTGGCTCATCTCAGTTCATATTCCTTTCTGCAAAGCTAAAAAAAACAATTATATCTGCAGGTCAAATGTAGTGTGACTTTTTTAATCCAGCCGATGGCGCCCTTATGAAACACAAACACAATACAGCCAGTGAGTGTGCCACACACTCATTGAGGCATCATTTATACATCGCTACTGAATTGCTTTGTTACTATGACAAAAAGCTAAGTTGTGGATGTTTTGTTCGGATAGTTTAGCATATATTGATTAACTTACATTAGTTTTAGTTAGAGATGTCCGATAATATCGGACTGCCGATATTATCCAATGCTTTAAAGCGTAATACCGGAAATTATCGGTATCGGTTTCATTAAGTAAGATTTATGACTTTTTAAAACGCCGCTGTACGGCGTGGTACACGGAAGTAGGGAGAAGTACAGAGCGCCAATAAACCTTAAAGGCTCTGCCCTTGCGTGCCGGCCCAATCACATAATATGTACGGCTTTTCACACACACAAGTGAATGCAATGCATACTTGGTCAACAGCCATACAGGTCACACTGAGGGTGACCGTATAAACAACTTTAACACTGTTACAAATATGCGCCACACTGTGAACCCACACCAAACAAGAATGACAAACACATTTCGGGAGAACATCCGCACCGTAACACAACATAAACACAACAGAACAAATACCCAGAACCCCTTGCAGCACTAACTCTTCCGGGACGCTACAATATACCCCCCCTCCGAACCCCCCCACCTCAACCTCCTCATGCTCTCTCAGGGAGAGCATGTCCCAAATTCCAAGCTGCTGTTTTGAGGCATGTTAAAAAAAAGAATGCACTTTGTGACTTCAATAATAAATATGGCAGTGCCATGTTGGCATTTTTTTTCCATAACTTGAGTTGCTTTATTTTGGAAAACCTTGTTACATTGTTTAATGCATCCAGCGGGGCATCACAACAAAATTAGGCATAATAATGTTTTAATTCCATGACTGTATGTATCGGTTCATATCGGAATCGGTAATTAAGAGTTGGACAATATCGGAATATCGGATACCGGCAAAAAAGCCATTATCGGACAACTCTAGTTTTAGTATCTTAAATGTATCTGAGTGATCCTAGCAGCCTTTAATTTTTCTGTATGCAGCAGTTTCTGGAAAAAAGACACGTTTCATAGGTGAGTCTATTTCTCGCCATTGCCAAATGGAAGCGTGTCAAGGAGGAGTAGCACTGTACTGAGCCAAGAAGGCACAAGACAGAGGAAAAGGGGTATTAGTTAAAGACCGTACTTTTATTTTGATATACCGTATTTTTCGGATTATAAATCACAGTTTTTTTTCATAGTTTGGCCGGGGGTGCAATTTATACTCTGGAGCGATTTATGTGTGAAATTATTAACACATTACCGTAAAATATCAAATAATATTATTTAGCTCATTCACGTAAGAGACTAGGCGTATATCAGCAATCGTCACACACACACACACGCGTCAACCACGTATAGCATGTTCTATATGTTATAGTTATTTGAATGACTCTTACCATAATATGTTACGTTAACATACCAGGCACGTTCTCAGTTGGTTATTTATGCGTCATATAACGTACACTTATTCAGCCTGTTGTTCACTATTCTTTATTTATTTGAAATTGCCTTTCAAATGTCTATTCTTGGTGTTGGGTTTTTTCAAATAAATTTTCCCAAAAAATGCGACTTATACTCCAGTGCGACTTATATATGTTTTTTTCCTTCTTTATTATGCATTTTCGGCCGGTGCGATTTATACTCCGGAGCGATTTATACTCCGGAGCGATTTATAATCCGAGAAATACGGTGCCTTATTTTGGCAATGTGTCTACATTGAACTTCGTAATTTACCACTAGTTACATTATTAACAACACTTTAAATTGTTTTTTTTTATTTATCCAATTGGAAATTTAAATGCTAGGGAAAATCAAAGAGATAATGTAATGTGTGGTGGTTGTCTGGTGGCAGGCAACACTTGCTAACTTTGTAAAGAGGCATATTTGTTTAATACAACCTTCATATTGGTGGACAAACTAATTTCTTATTTAGGAAATTATATGTTAAAAAGTGTTCAATTCATCACTATACATATATTTCTAACACATAACACACTTGCTTTTAATATCTATCCCAGGATCAATCAACTTATAACAGTATCAGTCCTCAGTCAATGACTGGCTTAACGCACTTTAAGCTGATTTGTTGCAAGGCCTTCAATGATACAGCATTAGTTTATGCCTAATAATAGGACATGAAAAAACACCACTCAAGTGTTCCCAGTCACAAAAAGATTCCCCCGTCTGGGTTTTAGCGTACAAAATGAACGTTTTCGGAAATTGCAGTAAATATTTGCCAAACTGCTTGTAGCAATTAAGGCTGCCGGAATGTGACACAAAGCTTTGAAAATTAAAACCACCTTTTTGGAGGCACACAACACAGACACGGATGCAGACACACACACTTTTCTTCCACCAAAATAACTGAAACAGATGCACTACAGCGGGTAAAATTGTTCCGATCATGCCTTGACTATTGAAAATATAATGAATCTCTTGGGAACAATGAGGTTCTATTATAAGGAATACAAGCCTTGACACAATCTCTTTATACAGGTATTAACATTTATTTTCAACCTACATACTCCTAAAGTCAAACAGATTCAGGAAAAAAATAAAAATGTGTGTGTCTCTTACTTTTTCTTTTGACTTTTTGTGACTTTTAAGCTCAGAATACACACACCGGACGTTATGTTAAGTAAGCAGCCGTCACTCGTCGAAGTCAAAGTAGAATGTTTTTGAGGTTTCACTTCCTTTACAGTTGTGTGGCAATTAAGAATATTTAAAATATGTTATGCACTTGAAGTATACGTTTAGGATTGTGTCATGAAGGCAAAACCTCCAAAACTACCCTAGCAAGATTAGTCTGATCCGTATATACACGCCCAACCACTCCACAGAGTTAATGCTGCCAGGGGTTTGAGTACTTGTTCTGTTGTGTTACGGTGCGGATGTTCTCCCGAAATGTGTTTGTCATTCTTGTTTGGTGTGGGTTCACAGTGTGGCGCATATTTGTAACAGTGTTAAAGTTGTTTATACGGCAACCCTCAGTGTGACCTGTATGGCTGTTGACCAAGTATGCGTTGCATTCACTTGTGTGTATGAAAAGCTGTAGATATTATGTAATTGGGCCGGCACGCAAAGGCAGTTGCCTTTAAGGTTTATTGGCGCTCTGTACTTCTCCCTACGTCCGTGTACACAGCGGCGTTTTAAAAAGTCATAAATTTTACTTTGTGAAACCGATACCGATAATTTACGATATTACATTTTAAAGCATTTATCGGCCGATAATATCTGCAGTCCGATATTATCGGACATCTCTAATTCGGGTGTTACCATTTAGTGGTCAATTGTACGGAATATGTACTGTACTGTGCAATCTACTAATAAAAGTCTCAATCAATCAATCAAAATGGGGGCCGGGGAAGAAGGGGAGTGGTCAGCGGGACTTAAATGAGATAAGTGTGTGTGTACTGTTGTGTTGTTGCTTGCCAGAAATAGAAAAATAAAATAGTCTTACTGCAAGGCAAACTGTCTCCTTTTCCACGAGTCAAGTCAAGTCAGTGCCATCACGCCCGCCTTTTATGTATTGATGGACGGCAGACCTCGAGACGTTTCGCAGTGTTACCGTTCAGCAGCCGTTACCGTTCAGCAGCCGTTACGAATTTAGAATGGCAAGTTTATTTGCGTCTGCTCCACTGGAAAGACAAACAGTATGTGTTTTACTTTACTTTACTGCGGATTAGCGACAATGCGCATCAGAACAGCGGTACGGATTGGTGGACAGCAGATTGTGACAGCAACCGTTAGGCACCCAGTGGAAATCCGAGTTTAGATGTCAGCTCATGGCGGTTCGGGAATTGGCCAGGCTCCGCCAAAGATCGTGTTAAAGGGGAACTGCACTATTCTTGGAATTTTGCCTATCATTTACAATCCCTATGTATTGTACACATGTCTTTCTTTGTCTATGCCAGGGGTCACCAACCTTTTTGAAACCAAGGGCTACTTCTTGGGTACTGATTAATGCGAAGGGCTACCAGTTAGATACACACTTAAATAAATTGCCAGAAGTAGCCAATTTGCTCAATTTACCTTTAACTCTGTTATTATTAATAATTAATGATATTTATCTTTGTGGAAACACTGATCATCTAAATGATTTCTCACAATAAATATATATAGAAACAGATAAATATCAATATGCAACACTTTATTTTTATATTTTCTCTAAGTGCACATTTTTCAAATTGAACATTTTCAAATGATCACTTCTTAAACAGTCTTGTGAAATCACAATATCCCATTTTAACTAGCTAGCCACTAACATTTTTCAACAAATCATGAATTACTTTGCACCATGTTTGTACAAATAATAACTCATGTAAAATACAAAAGTAAACTCTCAAATGTTTAAATCATGTCACACTTTGAACTGGACACCAAATCTGTTATCTGTTTCTTTATCAGTTAGTGGGAAGCCTGGCATTGCATGCTGTTAACTAGTGTGTTGTACTCTGGTGTGTAACTTGACACTGCAACTCTGAGTGAGTCTTGCAGATGTGCATCAGTGAGGCGTGTTCTGTGTTTGTTCTTGATGAAGTTCATGTCAGAAAAGGCTGATTCACAAAGATAAGATTTTTCCTCATTGTTTGCGGAACCTTTTTAATCTTTTGGACATATTTTCACAGCAATCTGGCCTTAAGCTTAATTATGATAAATGTAAAATGTTAAGGATCGGAAATCTAAAGGGAACGTCCTTTCGAATGGAATGCAAAGTGCCTGTTTTGTGGACAGATGGACCAGTTAACATACTTGGTGTTGTTGTCTGAGAAAATCTGGAAGATCTAGGCTCAGTAAATTATGATAATCGACTAAGAAAGCTGGACAAAGTTATGCAATTATGGAAAGGGAAATCCCTAACCTTGTATGGTAAAATGTCTATTGCCAACTCGTTAATTATTCCTCAATTTATTTATTTGTTTTTGTCATTAACAGCCCCATCACAAAACTTTTTTAAGATTTATGAGCGGAGGGTCTTCGATTTTGTCTGGAACGGCAAACCAGAAAAGATTAAAAGAAAGGTTTTGTACAAAGAGTATGAATATGGGGGCCTGAAACTTCTCAACCTTGAAGCTATGTGTCTGTCTTTAAAAGCATCAATTGTTCCAAAGATGTATTTAAACATTGAGTGGTACACAAATGTCCTGTTGGACAAAAAACATGTACTGTATCAAAAGAAATTGTATCCTTTTTTACAAGTGATCCCGTCCCAGAGAGTCTGCTGTGAAACATGGCGGGGTTCATAAAGGAAACAATCCACTCATAGTGGTGTTTTCAATTTTATGTGCCAGAAAAAACAGACGATATTTTGCAGCAGATAATATGGATGAACTCTAATATTGTAATAGATGGAAAGCCTTTCTTTTGGAAAAATATGTTTGAAAGAGGAATCATTTTTGTCAATGATATTATCAATGAGAATGGTAAAATTATGAAGTATGATGAATTTAGAGCTATGTATGTTGATGCTTGCTCAAGCTTTGCATTTTATCAACTAACTGGAGTAATTGGGAAAAGATGGAAACAAATAATTAATTATGGAACTACTAAATTATTAGTTTGTAAACCTCTAATAAGAAATTCTAGTTGGCAAAAAGGAACTAAAATAAATAGAAAAATATATAATTTTTATTTAATAAAGAAATCTTTGAAGGCTGCCTCATACAACACAAATGGAAAATGGGAGGACTTTTTTGACTGCCCGTTGCCATGGGATGCCATATTCAAACTACCGGTAATCTATAAAACCACTATCGATGTGCAAAATTGTTATTTTCAAATTAAAATTATTTATAACTTCTTACCCACAGGGAAAATGTTAAAATTATGGAATATGACAGAGTCAGATGATTGCCGATTTTGTTGTCAGGAGCCTGAATCCACCCTACATTTGTTTTGGTATTGTCATATTGTGTCTTTGTTTTGGGTGGAAGTTGAAAAAATGTGTTTAAGGATTGGTTTGTTTATGAAGCTTAATGTGGTTTCTGTTATTTTAGGAGAGTTCATTGACAATCATGATTTAGTCAATTTAATTATAGTACTCGGTAAAATGTTTGTTTTTAAGGCCAAAAACAGATATTCACTTAGTATTACTTTCTTTAAAACATTTATTCAGTATTTTCTAACTTTAGAAAGTTACATGGTTGAAAACGATAATGATGCCAAAAAACATTAAAAAAAAAGATGAGAAGTCCTCAAAGGCTTATTTTGAAAGTATAATTATGTTTATAGATTATATGATATCTGTTGTTGTGGTCCCTAATTTGAGTGACCTGGACATAATCTGGACTGTACATAAATGCTTATTTTGAAAATGTAATTTTGTTTATAAATTATATGCAATCTGTTGTGTTCCCTAATTTTTTTCTGTGTACATGAATGAAAGTGTGTGTTGCTGAGTCCGACTTGGACATTATCTGGACTGGGCCTGGTTTAAAAAACCCTTTAAACAAATCTAATTTCATTGACAACCTGGTCTGTTGAAGATAAGGCCCTTTTTTTAAAAATAAAATAAAATAAGATAAATAAATAAAAAACATTTTCTTGGATAAAAAAGAAAGTAAAACAATATAAAAATAATTACATAAAAAATAGTAATTTTAGGAAAATGTTAGTGGACCAGCAGCCTATACAATCATGTGTGCTTCAGGGACTGTGTCCCTTGCAGATGTGTTGTCTATGTTGTGGGAACCAGAATATTGGTAGCAGAAAGAAATAACCCCTTTTGTGTGAGTGGGTGTGGATGAGTGTGCATGGGGGAGGTTGTTTGGGTTGATCCACTGATTGAAAGTGTATCTTGTGTTTTTTCTATGTAGATTTAATTATTTTTTAATTATTTTTTATTTTTATTTTTTTTTTTAGAACAGGCCCGCGGGCGACTCATCTGGTCCTTACGGGCGACCTGGTGCCCGCGGGCACCGCGTTGGTGACCCCTGGTCTATGGAGTCTAATTTGTGATATACAGCAAATACGAGGTGGCTAATAATGACGCTAATGGGAGTCATCTATTGTGCCCAAAAAGCCCTCTAAAAACATCCAAAAACGGCCAACATTACTCCATTTAACATGTCGTGACCTGAATATTGACCAAGTATTAGCGATGTTGTTATTGTGAGCGCTAACGTAGAGGAACTACTTTTAGCGGCGCCGTGATCACAGAGAGGAAATTAGCTTATGCAGCTATTGACGTACAGAGACGATCAGCTAGTAAAAGTTATTTCTAGTTTATAAATCATGCCTCTCACTTGTATAGTAGAATGTTGTTGCCATAAACCAACAAGTTGGTCAACTTTGACTTTTAACTTATACCTGGAGATAGCAAAAAAGACAAAAATATGCTTGTTTGTGCCGAACTTTTTTTCTTTCTTTAACCTGGGTGAGGATTATGAATCATTTGTGATTTAACGGGAATATATAAACATCCCATCAGTCGGTATCCCAGTAAAAGCAGACATTGTACAGTAAGTGATTGTTTTATTATGTTCATAGTTAAAATTTCTTGTTTAGTATTTAGCAATAGTGCTACTTGCTGGATCTGCTTATCACTGAGCTTCTAAATGCTGTACATACACGTCTATATACATCCTCTGTATATTCAGGCTCAAAAATAGGTTCCGGATCCTCATTTGTCACAAAGTAGGCGTTGTTGGCGCTGAAGAAATAGTTGAAGGAAATAGCAAACCTTAATACGTAAATATTATATGTTATTATGAATGTGCCTGTTACTACATTACATGTATACTTACAGCATGTATACAAAACCTTGATGGAGGTGTTTGGGCGGTTTTTTTTTAAGAGTATCTTTATAGGGGGACTAGAGCGAACACCATTACCTCCATTGTTAGCTGACATTTGCTAGAGTTTATTTACAAGTTAGAAAAAAACTAAAACATATGTGAGCTTGTCTCACATAAGGATTTTGAGTGATAGACTAAATTAAAAAAAAAGTGCAGTTAACACCGAACACAAAACTTGGCCATCACTTGGTCATTTATCAGCAATGAAACCGGAGATCCGAGTGGAAAACATTTTCGGGACCGTCTAAGTGGTTTGAAAATGTGACATGTTTCAAATGCCTTTCGCCGTGTAAAAATCAGCAGCCTTAATGTTTGCACCCCAAATCAGTAATGTTACTGTGTTAACACCACCATTCACATATTCCTCCTTGACCTTCACAATGTGAACACAGTAACTACACGAAAATGGTGCATTTAAACATGGAAGCATCACGGGCTCATTAAGGAGCTATACAGAGGCACTGCAGTTAATGCAAAGTAGAGGGTGAAGGATAGGGATGTAGCAATAAGTGATAATAATGATAACCGAGATAAAACTCCCGGTGGTTAGTATTACCATTTTAAATTAAAATGATGGAAAAACCGTGATTGCTAACTTCACTGTGATGCACTCACAAACTGACTGGTGCTTGCTTAAATGTTAATATAAAAACATGAAACATTAAAGGCCTACTGAAATGAATTTTTTTTATTCAAACGGGGATAGCAGATCCATTCTATGTGTCATACTTGATCATTTCGCGATATTGCCATATTTTTGCTGAAAGGATTTAGTAGAGAACATCGACGATAAAGTTCGCAACTTTTGGTCGCTGATAAAAAAAGCCTTGCCTGTACCGGAAGTAGCGTGACGTCACAGGTTGAAAGGCTCCTCACATTTCCCCATTGTTTACACCAGCAGCGAGAGCGATTCAGACCGAGAAAGCGACAATTACCCCATTAATTTGAGCCAGGATGAAAGATTCGTGGATGAGGAACGTGAGAGTGAAGGACTAGAGTGCAGTGCAGGACGCATCTTTTTTCGCTCTGACTGTAACTTAGGTACAAGCTGTCTCATTGGATTCCACACTCTCTCCTTTTTCTATTGTGGATCACGGATTTGTATTTTAAACCACCTCGGATACTATATCCTCTTGAAAATGAGAGTCGGGAACGCGAAATGGACATTCACAGTGACTTTTATCTCCACGACAATACATCGGCAAAGCATTTTAGCTACGGAGCTAACGTGATAGCATCGGGCTTAACTGCAGATAGAAACAAAAGAAATAAACCCCTGACTGGAAGGATAGACAGAAAATCAACAATACTATTAAACCATGGACCTGTAACTACACGGTTAATGCTTTCCAGCCTGGCAAAGCTTAACAATGCTGTTGCTAACGACGCCATTGAAGCTAACTTAGCAACGGGACCTCATAGAGCTATGATAAAAACATTAGCTATCCACCTACGCCAGCCAGCCCTCATCTGCTAAACAACAACCGTGCTCACCTGCGTTCCAGCAATCGACGGAGCGACGCAGGACTTCACCCGATCATAGATGCGGTCGGCGGCTAGCATCGGATAGCGCGTCTGCTATCCAAGTCAAAGTCCTCCTGGTTGTGTTGCTGTAGCCAGCCGCTAATACACCGATCCCACCTAAAGCTTTCTTCTTTGCGGTCTTCATTGTTCATTAAACAAATTGCAAAAGATTCACCAACACAGATGTCCAGAATACTGTGGAATTTTGCGATGAAAACCAAGCTTTTTGTATTGGATACAATGTGTCCGAATACTTCCGTTTCAACGATTGACGTCACGCGCATACGTCATCATACATAGACGTTTTCAACCGGAAGTTTAGCGGGAAATTTAAAATTGCACTTTATAAGTTAACCCGGCCGTATTGGCATGTGTTGCAATGTTAAGATTTCATCATTGATATATAAACTATCAGACTGCGTGGTCGGTAGTAGTGGGTTTCAGTAGGTCTTTAACGTATTTCTCCCGTTAGGAACAAAGCTTATAAAAACACATTGCTGTCTAAGCATCTAAGCTATTCAAGTGAGTGATTGTTCTATAGTCAGAGGGATTGCATATGGAGATGTGTTCCAGTACTGCTGAACAGAATAGGACACCACAATGCCAGACAGAAATAATAATCGTAGATTCTGTTTGTTTCACACTTTTCATTTAAATCAATCTTAACATGCTACTGTACAAACCAATATTTGCAACTATAAAATCTTAGCTATTAAAACTGATAAAATACTCAGAATAAACTCTGTGGTAAGGCATAAGAAACACAAAACATGCAAAATAGTGGGTTTTTAAACAGTGTGTTTATCTACTTGGCTATCTATAGCTTTGTATATATCTAAAGTCTTCTCGTTGAGACACGATTCACGTAAGTTTTAGAAAAACCATGCACCACCATCCAAACCCAGAAATGGTACTGCAATCACGGTCAAAACTCTGTAGTCCCCTCCCCTCTCCCTGACTGAGGTTGCCAGATACACAGCCGAATCCAGCTCGATCGACTGGGCTACTCCAAGGAACTTCAAATGGAAAGCGACGAGTCCTACGCTGTAGGACTGACATATGGTTATTTTCAGTACTATTAGAAAACAAAGACTAAAACGAACTACAACCAACGCGAGCAATGGTCATACTGGTGTAAATAAAATAAGTAGAGCATGCTTAGCAGCCTAATGTACGCCCAAAACTAAAGAGGAGACATTTTACCAAGGTATGCCTATAGGCTACTTGTTTTAGACGTTTTAGATTGCCATATAACTTGGTAGATGTAGTCCACAATATGCAAACACGAATGTGGAATACTTTTATCATGTGATTTTGCTGTCTCCACACGTTTCACATTGCCATGACAGCCGTGCTAAGGTTGGAACGCATTTCCTCAGCGTATCAGCATATTGAGAACGAAATATGCACCGACACAACCCATATCCACATAGGTTTTATTTGTCGAAAATATATTTTGCCCTGTCAGTTCGATTACACATCGACATTCAGGCTAACGGGCATTAGCCTATATGTCGATGTGTATGCTTCTATTGACCGGGCTAGCTTGCTAAGCACGAACATACTAGCTTTGTTAGACCAGTTCATAGACTGTATTGGACAATATAGCTTACATACGAAATGTTCATGTCCATTTATTACAAGTAATAAGAAAACGTAAAATGCCAAACTTACCTATCAAGGAGGAAATTAACAAGTTTGGCGTCAGATGAAAACATCTTCTCCGCCTTCAATCGTCTCCATCTTTCAAAGGCAACCATTTGGCAACCAAATCGTAACGACGCCTTTTAGATTTACTACGGTCTGACATGTTTAGTAACGTTGCCAGTGGCAGTAGCTAGACGAACCTGGATGTAACACACTCACGGACTTTCTAATTGGTCAAACGGTAGAGGGCGGAACATCGAAATGAAAACAATAAGATTTCGGGGCTGTAAATCTAATTTTGAAATGAGCATATCCCGGCCATACTTGCCAACCCTCCCGATTTTCCCGGGAGACTCCCGAATTTCAGTGCCCCTCCCGAAAATCTCCCGGGGTAACCATTCTCCCGATTTCCACCCGGACAACAATATTGGGGGCGTGCCTTAAAGGCACTGCTTTTAGCGTCCGCTGCATCCTGTCGTCACGTCCGCTTTTCCTCCATACAAACAGCGTGCCGGCCCATTCACATAATATATGCGGCTTTTACACACACATAAGTGAATGCAAGGCATCCTTGATCAACAGCCATACAGGTCACACTGAGGGTGGCGGTATAAACAACTTTAACCCTGTTACAAATATGCGCCACACTGTGAACCCACACCAAACAAGAATGACAAACACATTTCGGGAGAACATCCGCACCGTAACACAACATGAACACAACAGAACAAATACCAAGAACCCCTTGCAGCACTAACTCTTCCGGGACGCTACAATATACACCCCCCATCTCCCGAATTCGGAGGTCTCAAGGTTGGCAAGTACGCTCCCGGCTGAACTACTGTTATCAGTTATATAGATATTCAAAAAGAACATGATTTATTAATGCCCTTTGACATATCAGGACCATTTAATGATGACTTGACATGCAATTCTTACATATGGCTCCTGTAAAGCTAATGTTTGCAACTTCCTCACAGTAGCATTTCTCAAAGCAAACAATATAACAAGAACACCACCGGCTAGCTTATGTTACCATTAGTGGTTTAACAGAACACATTTGTTTGGCAATAGTCTATATTTTTTCAGAATTACAAAGTTTATGTAATAAACATTTTTACAAGCACAAATAAAATGGTTGGTGTTTACGGCGGTCACGGATCCGGTCTTGTAAACACATACGCGCAGGGAGCGTGTGCACACATACAAAAGCAGTTAAAGACAAGCAATGAACAATTTACAGTCACGGTGTTATGATAGAATATACATTCAAGGACAACTAACCCTAGATATCCAAATTGTGCAACACTGGGCTGCACCCAGCAGAGGTGCTGTTTTATTTAGAAATCTCAAATACTGTACAGTAGCTTAAAAGAGTTTGAAGAAGAACAAAATGGGGAATTCAGACCTCCATTATGACGCAACTCCATCACTGGGGAGCGTTATTCTAAGACAAGATCATGTAAACAGGAGTTCAGGACATTAAGAGAGTGTTTTGTAATAGTAAAGGAAGAAGAAATGAAATATAATTACGATAAAGTTAAAATAATAGAGTAGGGGTGTGGGAAAAAATCTATTCGAATTCGAATCGCGATTCTCACGTTGTGCGATTCAGAATCGATTCTCTTTTTTTTTTAAACGATTTTTTTAAATTTATTTATTTAAAAACAATTTTTTTTTTTTAATTAATCAATCCAATAAAACAATACACAGCAATACCATAACAATGCAATCCAATTCCAAAACCAAACCCGACCCAGCAACACTCAGAACTGCAATAAACAGAGCAATTGAGAGGAGACACAAACACGACACAGAACAAACCAAAAGTAGTGAAACAAAAATGAATATTATCAACAACAGTATCAATATTAGTTACAATTTCAAAATAGCAGCGATTAAAAATCCCTCATTGACATTATCATTAGACATTTATAAAAAAATTAAAAAAAAGAAGTTCAAGACAAGCAATGAACAACAGTCACGGTGTTATGATAGAATAAACATTCAATGACAACTAACCCTAGATATCCAAATTGCTATTATTTGCTAACAACAACTAAAGCAGAGGTGTCCGAAGTGCGGCCCGGGGGCCATTTGCGGCCCGCAGCTAATCGTTTACCGGCCCCCCACACATTCTGCAAAAATTGCAAAATTGATAGCATTGCAAAAATTAAAAAAAACATTTAAAAAAAGTGGAATGAGGTGAAATCTAACGAGAAAAAGTTGCAATGTTGACACAAAGCTGCCATGCAGGCTGTTTTTTTTCTTCTTTTATCTGTTTATTTTTATTTTTTTTGCCATTGCTAAAAAAAAAAAGACAAAAAATGTCTTTTATAATGAATTATTACTTAAAAAATGTCACTTTAAAATGTTTTATGTGGAAAAAATACTGCATATATTGTGTGGTTGCCATAAAAAAACATCAAAGTTTTATTTGACAAAAGAGCATAATACAAACAAAATGATAGTTCAAACATAAAATCGACAGATATATCTGAGGTTGATCTCGTAATTTAAGTGTTAAAAGTAAAAAATGTATCACTTTATGAGTGGGGGACCTTTTGGATCCATAATATATTTAATATGATTTTATTTAACATTTCACTGTGATTACTCAAAAATATTAAAGAATTAAAATCAATGGTGTCCTGCATTATTGATCTTTTAGGGCTCTAATTACTTAATACTGCATATTTCAGTTTTACTATAAAAAACAAAGTTGTCTTTGACAGAAAAGAAAAGGCATAAAACCTTTTTTTTTTTTTTTTTTACTTTATATCAACCTGAAGTTGATATACAGATTTACTGTAAGCGTTAAATAAAAAATAATAATAATTTGACTTATTTTTTACATTTTAATGACTGAGACCCTTTATGGTCCCCGGGAGCCCTAAAGGTTAAAAAAAAAAAAAAAAAAAAATCCATATATTTTGTTAAGGTTTGAAAATGAAAAATATCAAAATGGCCCCCGCATGCTTAAATTTTTCCGTGTGCGGCCCTCAGTGGAAAAAGTTTGGACACCCCTGACCTAAAGCTAATGTGCGTGCATGTGTTACGTACGTGCGTAATTACGTCATTACATACGAGAAGCAGTAAGAGGGCGGGATATACTGTGTAAAATACATTGGAAAGTTGGTGCCTTCTAGGCATCTGTGTAAATGTTGCAAAAAGCCCCTTTAGGTTTCCTATTTTTCGATTTAGTGTGTTGTTGCTAGGTGGAGTGGGGTTTTTCCCCTGACGCCATCTTACCTCATGATAAACTCTTTGAAACACAGGCGCAGTTTATTGTGGTGACGGAAGAGCTTGGGGTCCGCCGGGATCTCATTGAGGAAGACCTGGGCAACTTCCAATGGGCCCTACAAACACAAACAGTCAAGGGAGTCAAGGTTTGAGGCAGCCAAAGAAAGAAAAAGACTCCAAGAAGGAAATAGCTTTAGGAGAGGAAAACACTTGAGCATAAGAATATAGAAGGGATGAGAAAGCTTTCCCGCTGTGTCACTGCTAACCCTGTATTTCCGAGCCATTTGCCTACCATTTGCCCAGTACGAGATCTAGTTAACCTAACGTATATTCGTCAAGAAACCGCAGCAGGCGTGCACAGCGGCTGCTTCATGACAGGAGCTGCTAAACAGCTCTGATTAACATAAGAAGAAGCGGGCTTCAAGTATTGCAGACCCAAACACAGAAAACCACCGAGGCTGATTACGACGGAGACTTGTATGTTTATGGAGCTGCTGTGCATTAGTGTGGCATATACAGCCATCAGGTCTGGGTGAGGGACCTGTCAGATTAGACGCTATGAGATAAAACATAAGGGGGCGGGGCGGCTGGGTGGGCGGGGGCATCATCATTACTCTACCATCCAGCACGCCAAGCAGGACCTGGAAGCGATCACATCAAACAGCCTGGGCTTTGGCGCAGCGAGCATGACACATGAAAGGAACGGCGGCCATGAATTGAAGTTTTAACTCGATCATGCAGGAGGTGGGGCGGGGGGAAAGGACGGATTAGGGTTATGGATGCTCAGGCTTTGATGTATCCTGTCATGTCTCCCACCTGCAATCTGCCGCAACAATGCTAATTGAAAATGTGATAAGTTAAATGGAGGTTATTTATATAGCTATCCTCAACACATTGTTTTCAAAGGGAGCACTCAGGGGACAAAGTAGTGATGAAGAGGCATCTTAATGCTTCAACGTCAAGTAAAGTGGGCATTTCGGGGTTAATATGACAGGCGTTTGAAAAAGAACCAACATAAATTGGACAATATGTAAAAAAAAATGTAATACGCTATATCTAGGGTCACTTTGAAGATGCATTAAAAAACTGTAATAAATGACATAGAATTACAGATGTACACACACTCAAATGTCAGATTATCCCAGTACCAACGATAGAAATGGGCAAACAAATGAGGATGGGTAAGAAATAGCCTGATTACTGGAGCTATTGGTCACACTAAATTGGCCCGAGTGTGTGAATTTGAGAGTGGATGTATCTGTGTTGGCCCTGCGATGAGGTGGCGCCTTGTCCAGGGTGTACCCCGCCTTCCGCCCGAGTACTGCTGAGATAGCATCCAGCACCCCCCGCAACCCCGAAAGGGACAAGCGGTAGAAAATGGATGGATGGAATGGTGCACTGAAAAAACTGAAATCTAAGTAAGATTAAATATCTCAAATAAGGGTGATATTTGCTTATTTTCTGTCTGATAAGATAATTCTTCTCACTAAGCAGATTTTATGTTAAAATCTTTTACTTGTTTTAAGGGTTTTGGTCCTAAATGATCTCAGTAAGATATTACAGCTTGTTGCTAAGATTCTATGACCTATATTGAGTAAAACATGCTTGAAACTAGAATATCAACTGTTGCAAAGCTGTGTCATCAACACTCACAAGTATAAAACTGCTTTTTCAAAGAAATAATTTCTTATTTCAAGCATGAAATAAAAAATCATGACTTTGACACAATTTTGTCTCATAATTAAAACAGATGACAGCCAAATGGACTTTGCCGTTTTATTTTCAATGAAACAATATGTACTCATATAGTAGTACAGTTGGCACAGTACAGTAAACTGACAGTTAATATTTAAACATTTCAAACAATTTTGAACAGAAATAGTTCATGCACATTCAGATAAATTCTTCAAAATTACAATTAAAAAAAATTTGGTCGGGGCCAGGCTGTAAATATATATATATATATATATATATATATATATATATATATATATATATATATATATATATATATATATATATATATATATATATATATATATATATATATATATATATATATATATATTCCTTGCGCACTAATTGACTGAAAGAGCACGTACTTGGCGCGATGATGTCATTTTATTGATGGGAAAATGCAAGAAATGTAATGCCGAGCGCATATCATTATGTCAAGATAATGGCACGAGCATTTACTTAATTTAAGAATATTTTTCAACATATTGAGAAAAAAGGTCTCATATTTGTTTTTTCTATCAAGAAAAGTGCACTTATTATTCGTGAGAAAATACGTATTTTAAGGTATTTTTGGGTTCATTGAGGTTAGCTATTGGGTTCATTGAGGGGACGGCGTGGCGAAGTTGGTAGAGTGGCTGTGCCAGCAATCGGAGGGTTGCTGGTTACTGGGGTTCAATCCCCACCTTCTACCATCCTAGTCACGTCCGTTGTGTCCTTGGGCAAGACACTTCACCCTTGCTCCTGATGGCTGCTGGTTAGCGCCTTGCATGGCAGCTCCCGCCATCAGTGTGTGAATGTGTGTGTGAATGGGTGAATGTGGAAATACTGTCAAAGCGCTTTGAGTACCTTGAAGGTAGAAAAGCGCTATACAAGTATAACCCATTTATCATTTATTATAATGAATTGTTTTGGAAAGTCTTGACAAGCCAAATGTTGTTGTTCTATTGGCAGATAATTTTGCTTAATTCAAGTAAAATGCCCCTAATTTTTGTATTTTTTTTTCTTGTTTTTGAACACTGACTTTTTGCAGTGTGTCTGTAAGAAATTGTGCAACACTGGGCTGCACCCAGCAGAGGTGCTGTTTTATTCAGAAATCTCAAATACTGTACAGTAGCTTAAAAGAGTTTGAAGTAGAACAAGATGGGAAATTCAGACCTCCACTATGACGCAACTCCATCACTGGGGAGCGTTATTCTAAGACACGATCATGTAAACAGGAGTTCAGGACATTAAGAGAGTGTTTTGTAATAGTAAAGGAAGAAGAAATGAAATATAATTACGATATAGTTAAAATAATAGAGGAATGAAGTATTGGTAATAAGAAAATTAAGACCCAAATTAAATTATTTAAAATTTGGAATTTGACCAAATTACAATTACAATTTCACAATACATACTTTATAAAAAATAAATAAAATAAAATTGCAATTTATGGAGGAATAGATGTAAAATAAAATAGATGGATAGTACTTTATTGATTTCTTCAGGAGAGTTCCCTCAGGAAAATTGGCAATGGGGTAAATGTTCTCCACCCGTTCATCATTTGAAAAATTATGACATTTTTGCTACTATTTACATAACATAACGCCATTTATTCACATTTATTTAATAATATCAATATCATATAATTATATATTTATTATTTCCTTTTTTTTCTTTGCACTATGGTCCTAATTAGGGATGTCCGATAATGGATGTCCGATAATAGCTTTTTTGCCGATATCGGATATTCCGATATTGTCCAACTCTTGATTACCGATATCAACCGATACCGATATATACAGTCGCGGAATTAACACAATATTATGCCTAATTTTGTTGTGATGCCCCGCTGGATGCATTAAACAATGTAACAACGTTTTCCAAAATAAATCAACTCAAGTTATGGAAAAAAATGCCAACATGGCACTGCCATATTTATTATTGAAGTCACAAAGTGCATTATTTTTTTTAACATGCCTCAAAACAACAGCTTGGAATTTGGGACATGGTCTCCCTGAGAGAGCATGAGGAGGTTGAGGTGGACAGGGTTGGGGTAGCGGGGGGGGGGTGTATATTGTAGCATCCCAGAAGAGTTAGTGCTGCAAGGGGTTCTGGGTATTTGTTCCGTTGTGTTTATGTTGTGTTACGGTGCGGATGTTCTCCCAAAATGTGTTTGTCATTCTTGTTTGGTGTGGGTTCACAGTGTGGCGCATATTTGTAACAGTGTTAAAGTTGTTTATATGGCTACCCTCAGTGTGACCTGTATGGCTGTTGACCAAGTATGACTTGCATTCACTTGTGTGTGTGAAAAGCCGTAGATATTATGTGACTGGGCCGTCACGCAAAGGCAGTGCCTTTAAGGTTTATTGGCGCTCTGTACCTCTCCCTACGTCCGTGTACACAGCTGCGTTTTAAAAAGTCATAAAGTTTACTTTTTGAAACCGATACCGATAATTTCCGATATTACATTTTAAAGCATTTATCGATATTATCGGATATCTCTAGTCCTAATACTGTACTCCTTCATACAAACAGTTTGAAGGTGCTTTTCAATCATCCGCCAGCAAGTTTTATGTTTATAAAAAGACTTCAAAAAATGGATCAATCAGTGCTGTGGCAATGTAGAGTGCAGCAGTTCTATCAGAACAGGACAACATGTCTTCATTCACAGATGAGCAAGGAACAGAACAAGCTAGCGTGATGTAGTCCAGATGGCGGCCACGTTTGTATTTCCAATCAAACACCTGCTTTATTCCAAGCCTAAAGAAACAATAGCTGACACGCTGCACAGACTGCTCATGTTTACCTGGTTAACAGTGGCTCCCACTGAACCTTGCAGCAACATCTGCAACATCACAGCATCAGGTTGCTCTCTGTGCGTGGCGACCGCTAGCTCCCTGGTCTTCTTCTGCATGTCCTCTATGGCCACCTCGATAGGAGTCAAGTCAAACTGAGGGGAACAACACAACACAACAAAAAAGCATGAGTGCAGATGGCCAACAACAGATGCGGATGCTGTGTATCAGAAACTACCTCCTCCTTCTGGATGATGTTGATGCGAGTCTTGACATATGGGAAGGCGTGCATGGTGGTGAGGATGGTTTTCCTCTTGTACTGCTCATTCAGCTCCCCCCGAGGACGCCCGCTCTTAGTGAAGGGCGTGGTGTACATGAAGCGCCGCAGGTTGAAGTTCTTATCGAAATTTGTCAGTCGGTCTTTCATCTCGTAGTCGTCGAAGTACGGCTCCACGTACGTTATTTGGATGTATGCCTGAAGAGGAGACGATAGAGACTGCTATACATACATATTGTTGTATCATTTCATGTTACTTGATGATTATCTTGTGTGATGACTGTATTATGATGATAGTATATATCTGTATCATGAATCAATTTAAGTGGACCCCGACTTAAACAAGTTGAAAAACTTATTCGGGTGTTACCATTTAGTGGTCAATTGTACGGAATATGTACTGTACTGTGCAATCTACTAATAAAAGTTACAATCAATCAAAAAAACTTCAATTATGATTTGGAGAGCATGAGAAAATGGAAAGGAAACTGGCTTCCTTTGACAACATTTATGAACAAGTACAGTACATCCGGTAAGTATTCACAGCGCTTCACTTTTTCCATATTTTGGTACGTTACAGCCTTATTCCAAAATGGAATAAATTATTTTGTGTCCTCTAAATGAACACTTGGTGTCTAACAATATTTGTGAACCCTTTCAGTTTGTTTTCAGAGCAAATCCCTCTACTGAGACAGCCCTCGCAAAAGCGACAAATGATCTATTGCAGTGATTCTTAACCTGGATTCGATCGATCGAAGGAGTTGTGAATGACTGCTGGGCCACAACATTAGGTACACCTGCAGACTGCAGCACGGATTTTATATTTCAGTCATTCACAACTCCTCCAACACGAACATTTTTGTTTTTGCACTTTTTGGCTTTTTATTAAATAACTTTTTTAAATAGATTCAATCTTGCACGTGGAAAGTTTAAGTGTGGGCTTTAGTTGATATAACACTCCAGTCAGGGGGTGTATTCTACAGCGGGGGTGCATTATCCAGCACAACAGCGGCGCATGGACTTCATTTAAAAGTAAAGGTAAGACCATAATAACGTTTTTTTATTAAATGTGCTTTTTTGTGAGCTACAGTTTGTATGTGTAAAGTTAAAGTTAAGTTAAAGTACCATTGATTGTCACACACACACTAGGTGTAATGAAATGTGTCCTCTGCATTCAACCCATCCCTTGTTCACCCCCTGGGAGGTGAGGGGAGCAGTGGGCAGCAGCGGCGCCGCGCCCGGGAATAATTTTTGGTGATTTAACCCCCAATTCCAACCCTTGATGCTGAGTGCCAAGCAGGGAAGAATGCTGGTATGAGCTTTTAAACACAACCCGTTAACTGCTGCCAATCAAATGGTGAATAAGATACACTTTAGGGTTCATATGTTTGTAAATCTGACTGTGATGAAGTCAGTGCCTCACCAGCCATGAACCTCACCGCACGTCACTGATATATATATATATATGCATATTGAATAACAATATAACAATAACAAATAGCCCAACACGTATGTGTGTGAATATGGAAAAATAAGGGTGGAATTGTGTTAAAATACAAATCTATTTATTTTGTTTTTAAATATGAAGAATTTGACTACTCATGTACTTTTAATAACTACAGTCATTAGTTGATTGACAGGGTAAAACAGTGTCGTACCTTGTTGGGGTTAAGTTGTTTTCTGTCCACGGGCGTAGAATCCTTGATCATGACCAAAATGTCCTCCCCGAAACACTGAGCGTAAAAATTCTAACAGTGGGAGAAAGATGTGTATTATTTGTATTTTATTTGACAAAAATACAGTTGCCAGACTATGAAATATTGCTTGAAGTACATTGTTTTGTTATGCAGCTCTAATGCTATGCAGCAACTCCATCTGCATCACGCCTTTGATCCACAATTAAAGCGATAGCGGTGCTGCTCTTAGTGTGACACATTTACATGTTTTTGAGCATATCTACAAATGGCACTCTCACAGATGGATGATTGTGCGTCATTCTCAGTTGCAAACGCTTCAGCAGCTTTGTTACCTCTAACCGATGTGATATCTCCGGCAGGTGCGTAATGCTGGGCTCCTTGTAAATGAATTCACGCTCATCCAAGTCTCCAAACTTGGCACCGTAAAAGCCAACGCGGAAATAGGTCCCGAACATCCTCTTGTGGCCCTGCAATGACACAGAAATACACCATTAGAGTGACATTACAAACACCATTTATATTTAATTTGTAGCTCTAAATAACGTCATAAAATAACGTTGATAAAATGATTCCAAATTCACAAGTGTGGATATTATTAGACTGCAGCCAAATTGTAGTTTTAAATAGGTCCATCATATAAAAAATGGCAGATGCTTGTTTGTTAACTGTTGCATTTAAAATGGCAGTAAAGGTGATAATGGAGGTGAAAGGCGTACTGAAATGATTTTTTTTTATTTAAAGGGGGATAGCAGATCCATTCTGTGTCATACTTGATCATTTTGCGATATTGCCATATTTTTGCTGAAAGGATTTAGTAGAGAACATCGACGATAAAGTTCGCAACTTTTGGTCGCTGATAAAAAAAGCCTTGCCTGTACCGGAAGTAGCGTGACGTCACAGGTTGAAAGGCTCCTCACATTTCCCCATTGGTTACGCCAGCAGCGAGAGCGATTCGGACCGAGAAAGCGACGATTACCCCATTAATTTGAGCGAGGATGAAAGATTTGTGGATGAGGAAAGTGAGAGGGAAGGATTAGAGTGCAGTGCAGGACGCATCTTTTTCCGCTCTGACCGTAACTTAGGTACAAGCTGGCTCATTGGATTCCACACTCTCTCCTTTTTCTATTGTGGATCACGGATTTGTATTTTAAACCACCTCGGATACTATATCCTCTTGAAAATGAGAGTCGAGAACGCGAAATGGACATTCACAGTGACTTTTATCTCCACGACAATACATCGGCGAAGCTCTTTAGCTACGGAGCTAACGTGATAGCATCGGGCTTAACTGCAGATAGAAACAAAAGAAATGAACCCCTGACTGGACAGCTAGACAGAAAATCAACAATACTATTAAACCATGGACATGTAAATACACGGTTAATGCTTTCCAGCCTGGCGAAGCTTAACAATGCTGTTGAAAAACGACGCCATTGAAGTTAACTTAGCAACGGGACCTCACAGAGCTATGCTAAAAAAATTAGCTATCCACCTACGCCAGCCAGCCCTCATCTGCTCATCAACACCCATGCTCACCTGCGTTCCAGCGATCGATGGAGCGACGAAGGACTTCACCCGATCTTAGATGCGGTCGGCGGCTAGCGTCGGATAGCGCGTCTGCTATCCATCTCAAAGTCCTATGACGTCACGCGCATACGTCATCATACATAGACGTTTTCAACCGGAAGTTTAGCTGGAAATTTAAAATTGCACTTTATAAGTTAACCCGGCCGTATTGGCATGTGTTGCAATGTTAAGATTTCATCATTGATATATAAACTATCAGACTGCGTGGTCGGTAGTAGTGGGTTTCAGTAGGCCTTTAAATATAACAATTATCAAAAATTTAAAAGGCGCTTCCGATAAAAAAAAAGGCAATAATCGGCGCCGATAATCAGTCGATCTGTAATTTTGACATTAACATTAAAGGTTTTATTGTTACGTAATCGTGACGTTACGTTAGTTAGCTGATCACGGTAATTTCTACTACGTAAATTTACGTTTACTTCACAAAGCTTCAATTTGTGTATATGCGTGTGTGTGTGTGTGTGTGTGTGTGTGTGTGTGTGTGTGTGTGTGTGTGTGTGCGTGTGTGTGCGTGCGTTTGCGTGCGTGTGTGTGCGTGTGTGTGTATGCTTGCGGCCAGGCCTCTACCCACAGAGACAAAGACAGTAGATGACTGACAAAAGACGTCACTCTCTGTTTCTTTTGTTCTGCTATAGATCTCAAAAAGTAAGGATACATTTTGGTTAAACTTTTAGGAAATGTTTGAAATGGGATAGGGAACAAGTGATTACATTTTAGAGCTGATCCAGATCACCGTCTGAATTCATGATTTTTTTACTTTTAGGATGTTGGGTTTAAAACTGTTAACTTAAAACATTGTGTGTACAGTTAATAATTTTTTATAACATTTGATATTTTATGATGGCCACAGTTTGACCCCGGAACTGATTATTTCTATTTTGAACCTAGCGTGTGCAGCATTGGCATGTCACTTCTACATTCAAGTTAAGTTTCTTTCTGTTATAACAACAGGAGTTAACTGGATTTTACACTTGTCTGAAAGTTACAGGTATAAAAATGTTACTTGTAACATTGACATACAGATAATTAAGGTTCTATGATGGCAGCAGCTTTACCCCGAAACTGGTCACTTGTCAACAGACTGTATGCGTCACATCACATTTGCATTATGCATGTCATCAAAGTTACATGCTTCATAGTTTTATTCTGTTCTATGACAGTGATTAACCTATTTTTACACTTTTATTACAGTTAAGAAAGTTCAAACATTGTGTTTTTAGTTAAAAACTGTTTTATCATGGCTACAGTTTGACAATCGAACTGATTATTTCTATGATTTCTAATGGGAAATATGTTCAAATAGTATCTTGGAAAATATTGTGTTCAACCTTTGGGTATCTTCTGGTGGTCTTCCAGTGATTACCTTGTGAATGATGTTATCAAAGGCTCTCTGCAGTTTGTCGTGGGTGGATGCCAGCTTTCTGAAGTCCCTATGAGCCTCCAAGATGGGTATGATTACCTTGTAGACCTCGTTAACTGCCTCATACAGACCGCCCTGATAATGCAAGCAGGCTCTGGGTTACCATGACGATGCACAATACGCTCAAAAACCTAATCATGAATGTATGTATGTTGGATAAAGAGAAGCAACAGGGCGGTTTTATCTCACATTACTGAAGAGCTCAGAGGCCTGCTCCAGCAACCCGACGAGGCCGCTCTCAGTGAAATAGCGCCCTGAACACACGCCGTCTTCGTCTGGGGACAGGATGTCGTCTGACACGGCTGACTCCTCCAGCACGTTGGGGGAGATGCTCTAAGGGGGAAGAAAAAAAATCCATCGGCCAATCAATCACTTAGCCCTCTTAATCACATTAGCAGTCACATGGCTGGATTTAAAAGGAGAGTAGGAAATGGAACTAATGTGATGACCCTCCAATCAATGACCTGTTGACTGCTGGAGGTCATCATGTCTTCTCCTGACACACATCACTGCTGTGTGTGTGTTAATCGTTTATTATAACCTGTGCCAAAAAGGGTTGTGGAGCTATCAGCATGGGTTTATTGATTTTTCAACTTTCTACAGGTTTTTAATATCAGCCAGATTTATTTATTCATTAAAATTGTTTAGAATCCACATATATTAACACTAGAAGTCCCAGCATTTTTCTGTCTACCTAGAAGACCCAGAGAGGGGTCATTTGGCCCGACGCTTTTCCCGAATACACTAATCACTCATTTTGTTATGGTAATGAGGCTGTTAGGGGCAGTTTGTCTAGGTAGACAGAAAAATTATACATGTGGGAAATGCCGAAAGGAGCAATGGCAGTGCCAGGATTGTGAGTGACTGCTCAAATGTATGTCAGTCACGTTTACATGGACATGGTTTTTCATTCTTTGTAAATATGCTTTTTTCTTTGTAAATTTTTTTTTTTAAACTATTTTTGGCACACAAAAATAACAATTGCTTCTGCAACAACCCTCCACACCAAAACTGGGAAAACAGTTGCTTTTTCATTCTTTGTAAATATGTTTTGTTTTGTATTTTTTTTAACAATAAATGTCAGAGTGTTGATCCCTTCATTCTGTTGATCCTTGCAAAAACACACACAACCTACCTCAGAACTAAAGCTTGAGCTGTAAGGTCCCCTCCCCCACACAGGCTCAAGTGGCCCCCTGCCGTGTGCCACTAACAGCCACATTTTCATAACAAAAGGAGTGTCCACAGGGGGGACTAGGGGTCAAATGACCCTCTTGTGTGTTTTCTAGGTAAAAGTGTCAATTGACCCTTCTCTGGGACTTCGCGTGTTAAGTAGTAAAAATTGTCATTTGTAATGGGCAAAAATCATATACACTACCGTTCAAAAGTTTGGGGTCACATTGAAATGTCCTTATTTTTGAAGGAAAAGCACTGTACTTTTCAATGAAGATAACTTTAAACTAGTCTAACTTTAAAGAAATACACTCTATACATTGCTAATGTGGTAAATGACTATTCTAGCTGCAAATGTCTGTTTTTTGGTGCAATATCTACATAGGTGTATAGAGGCCCATTTCCAGCAACTATCACTTCAGTGTTCTAATGGTACAATGTGTTTGCTCATTGGCTCAGAAGGCTAATTGATGATTAGAAAACCCTTGTGCAATCATGTTCACACATCTGAAAACAGTTTAGCTCGTTACAGAAGCTACAAAACTGACCTTCCTTTGAGCAGATTGAGTTTCTGGAGCATCACATTTGTGGGGTCAATTAAACGCTCAAAATGGCCAGAAAAAGAGAACTTTCATCTGAAACTCGACAGTCTATTCTTGTTCTTAGAAATGAAGGCTATTCCACAAAATTGTTTGGGTGACCCCAAACTTTTGAACGGTAGTGTACTTGTAATAATAATAATAATACACATTTTATTGTATTTTATTATATTTTATTTATTAATTTGTGTATTAACTTAGTGAAATACTTATTTCGCATTCATACTTATTACTTATTTTTATTTCTAAATTACGGGCAAGAATCCACAAATATCATATTTAGTACTGTCATATGTATAATGAATAATAATAATAATAATGGATTAGATTTATATAGCACTTTTCTAAACACTCAAAGCGCTTCACAGAGAACTGAGAACCCTAATCTTCTCTCCACTTTCACACCTTGATGGTGGTAAGCTACATTTTTAGCCATAGCTGCACTGCGGTAGACTGAGGGAAACGTGGCCCTATGTCCACCACCAAACAATAATACACATCCATACACCAGTGTGAGTGGCACTGGAAGGCAGGTGGGTGAAGAGTCTTTCCTAAGGACACAATGGCCGTGACTAGAATGGCGGAAGCTGGAATCAGACTTGGAACCCTCAAGTTGCTGGCACGGCCGCTCTACCATGTGAGCCAGGTCGTATAAATACATCTTCTAATGAGGACAGACAGCATTGATACATTAAACATTATTAGTACCTACATGTTTTTAATTCAAATAAATATTAAATATAATTAATTGATTTATTTCCAATTTTGTTGAGAGCAATTTTTTATATTAAATACATAATTTTGAATGGGCAAAAATAACATTTAATTAGTGTACAGTATATATTTTACTTAATACAACAGATTAATCAAATTAAATAATGACATTAATTAATGTAAATACATATTCTAATTATTAATAATATAACATCATGATCATTATACAGCATTATTATATTTTAGAAAAACTACCTATTACCTCTGTTTGACTAAATCTGTAAAGTAGCTTTAAGCATGTCAAGCATTATGTCAAACGTGTTCAAAATGTCACATATTTCATGTTCGAAACGTCACATATTTCTTTATAACTATTAGATTTTATGTTGGGTTTAAAGGGGAGTTAACAATTTTTTTTCCTATCTAAAACAAGAACACATGTTTTTTTCTTTTTAATGCATTCTAATTTGTAATATACGCCAAGTCTGAGTTGGCTTACAATGAAGCTAATGGGAGTCCTCTACTGTGCCTATAAAGCCCTCTAAAAAAAACTTCAAAAACAGCCAACAATACTCCATTTACATGTCGTGACCTGAATATCAAGTATCAGCGTTATTGTTCTTATAAGAGCTAAAGCCGTAAAACTACTTTCAGCGGCGCCTTGATCACAGAGAGGAAACTAATGCATCTGGTGAGCTGCTGTATCGCCTCTTCATTGGTAAAAGTTAATTCCAGATTATACGTTTGTAAATCATGCCTCTCACTTGCATAGTAGAAGGTTACGGCCATAAACCGAGAAGTTGGTCATCTTTGACATTCAACTTAGACTTGAAGACACAACAAAATGCAAGTTTGCGGCCACCTTTTTTTTTACCTGTGTGATGATTAGGATTACTTCTTCATCTAAACTGAAATACATAAACATCCCATCAGTCAGCATTCCAGTGAGAGCAGATATGTACAGTGTTTGTGTTATGTTCGCAGTTTGTATTTCTTGTTTAGCAGTTAGCAATACTGCTAAACGATGCTTAGTGTTTTATTAGAGCTGGATCAGCTCATCACTCAGGGTCTAAAACTTGTAGCCCATCCTCCGTATATATTCAGGCTAAAAAATATAAGGTTCTGGATCATAATTTTTCACACAGTAGTCGTCGTTGGCTTACATGAAGTCTGCCATGTCGTGTAGTGGTTGTTTTTGAAGGAAGAGCGAATGTTATGATTAGAGATGTCCGATAATATCGGACTGCCGATATTATCGGCCGATAAATGCTTTAAAATGTAATATCGGAAATTTTCGGCATCGGTTTCAAAAAGTAAAATTTATGACTTTTTAAAACGCCGCTGTACGGAGTGGTACACGGACATAGAGAGAAGTACAGAGCGGCAATAAACCTTAAAGGCACTGCCTTTGCGTGCTGGCCCAATCACATAATATCTTCGGCTTTTCACACACACAAGTGAATGCAAGGCATACTTGGTCAACAACCATACAGGTCACACTGAGGGTTGCCGTATAAACAACTTTAACACTGTTACAAATATGCGCCACACTGTGAACCCACACCAAACAAGAATGACAAACACATTTCTGGAGAACATCCGCACTGTAACACAACAGAACAAATACCCAGAACCCCTTGCAGCACTAACTCTTCCGGGACGCTAAAATATACACCCCCCCACCTCAACCCCGCCCCCCCAACCCCGCCCACCTCAACCTCCTCATGCTCTCTCAGGGAGAGCATGTCCCAAATTCCAAGCTGCTGTTTTGAGGCATGTTAAAAAAAATAATGCACTTTGTGACTTCAATAATAAATATGGCAGTGCCATGTTGGCATTTTTTTCCATAACTTGAGTTGATTTATTTTGGAAAACCTTGTTACATTGTTTAATGCATCCAGCGGGGCATCACAACAAAATTAGGCATAATAATGTGTTAATTCCACGACTGTATTTTTCAGTATCGGTTGATATCGGAATCGGTAATTAAGAGTTGGACAATATCGGAATATCGGCAAAAAAGCCATTATCGAACATCTCTAGTTATGATGAATCTGTGAAATTATTGTGATGCCGTATGCTTAAAATGACTAAAATATGTAAACATTACATGTTATTCTGAATGTGCCTGTTACTACATTACATATATAATTACAGTACAGCATGTACATAAAACGTTGATGTTTTTTAGAGCCGTTTATAGGCGGAATAAATCAAATCATATTACTGCTATTGTTAGCTGACTCTTTCTAGCGTTTATTTACAAATAATAATGCATAAAAAAGAACAACATGTGTGCGTGTCTCACATAGGGATTGTGAATAATAGGCTAAATTCCCCCAAAAGTGCAGTTCCCCATTCATGAGGAAAAGTACGGTAGGTATACGTTGCATCCAGAATTATCTCCGAATCCAAGGGCATGGAAAGTCAATAAAGTAGTTCAAGCCATTCACTAAAGATGACAAATGTTTAAACCTTGGTGTAGGTCTGTGCTCTGTATGATCAATTGTCTGCTTCTACCTGGAAGGTGACACTGCCTACGGGCAGGTACTTGTGATCCTCCAGCATGCTGAGGTATTCGGCCACCAGGGCGGCGGCATGCACCAGACACATGGCCGACTCAGTGTAACACTTCCTGTTGTTGTGCTTCTCGGCCATATTCTGCAGCCAGGTCAGGCGGAGGTCTGGGGACGTCTGGTAGCCTTTTGCTATCCTGGTGGTGGAACATCAGGAAGAGGGTGTTTTTGATTGATTGATTGATTGATTGAAACTTTTATTAGTAGATTGCACAGTATAGTACATATTCCGTACAATTGACCACTAAATGGTAACACCCGAATAAGTTTTTTAACTTGTTTAAGTCGGGGTCCAAGTAAATCAATTCATGGTAAATGTGTATCATATGTCATCTTTGTGGATTTCCTACATTCATTAAAACAGACTAATGGCAACCAAAACAATACCGTAATTTCCGGACTATAAGCCGCTACTTTTTCCCCTCGTTCTGGTCCCTGCGGCTTATACAACGGTGCGGCTTATTTACGGCCTGTTCTTCTCCGACACCGACGAAGAGGATTTCGGTGGTTTTAGTGCGCAGGAGGAAGACGATGACACAATGATTAAAGACTGACTTTTCATATACCGGTAGGCTGGTTATTTTGATAACGTACAGGCGAGCACTTTGTATGACTTTGCACCGTTGTATTATTTGTACTCTGCACGAATGCTGTTCGCCATGTCAAAGATGTGAAAGTTTGATTGAATGATTGAAAGATTTATTGTTAATAAATGGGACGCTTTGCGTTCCCAAACAGTCATCTCTGTCCCGACAATCCCCTCCGTGGTAGCAGGAACCCCTATATACTACGCTAATTACACATCAAAACCCTGCGGCTTATAGTCGGGTGCGGCTTATATATGGAGCAATCTGTATTTTCCCCTAAATTTAGCTGGTGCGGCTTATAGTCAGGTGCGGCTTATAGTCCGGAAATTACGGTAACTGTATTCTTATGTATCATTGAATTTTTATTTTGATCGCCATTTTTCATATGATGTTGTAGCAACAGGAGTTCAAAGGTGTAAATGTAACTTACTTCACTAAATGTAACTTACTTCAACAATTATTATTTATCTATTTATTTTGATTGTGATTACTTATGGAGTACATTGTGAATAAATTGAGAACAGGAAGTGAACAAAAAAGTTTAGCAACTGTTATGTAAAAGAAAAGGGGTAGGATTAAATAAGCTCTGCTTCTTCCTACTCCTTTTCGAACATGTTGAAAAGAGAAACTGGAAATTGTGATGTATCATGTTGTATGCTTGCATGTTCGAAATAAACTCAAACTCAAACTCAAAGGTGTGATTCCAGGTTTGGGCTGTATAGGGCATTGGAATTTTGCCTGCTGATTAGCGCAAGCCAAAGAGAGAATAATAATTGCAGCTTGCTTTAAGGCAGGGGACTCCAACCTTTTTTCTTCTGCAAGTGTCACTACTCGGTCGGTACCCGAAGACATGATTGGTCCACGCGTGCGCGAAGACTGGACTGGACTGGACCTGCATTTTTTTACGACGTCATGTTCTGTCATAGTTGAATGTTTAATGAATGTTTAAAAAAATCAGGTAATACTATCGCCACATTTTCAATAACTTTCACTCTTCTGTCATTGCAATAAATGACGCACGGGAATGCCACTGACCCCATTGTTAAAGCTTTGTTTGATATACTTTGAATTTCTATTTTGATTTTTTTTAACCAAAGCACTTACTGTAACCTAAATCTATATCTAACAAAGGTAAACTTTTGAATGATCAGTATTGTGATTTGATATATGTGATGTAAATAAAGTAGTAAAAAAGGATTTATTTCTTTATCATTTAAGGCTGCTAAGCACACCGTTCAGGTTTCTGTACAGTTTTAAAATATATACAGTATTCTTAAGCAACTTGTTTGTATGTAATCTTTAATATGATATTGTTATTTAATTAAAGATTAAAAAAAAGAAAACCATGACAACAGTTGACGGAAGTGACGCCGTCTTCGTGCATGCGTGGACCGAGTGTGTCTTCCGGTACAGATCGAGTAGTGACGACGAGCTACTTTTACTAAATAAAAATTGCTGACAGCAACACATTTTTGTAACATTTTCATAGCATATTTTAACCCAAACAAAATGAGAATCCATAACTTACATTTTGTAATAAAACATTTAGTTCATCTGTTCAGTTCAGTTCAGTTTCAGTTTATTTCGAACATGCATACGATACAATGTAATGCATCACATATTTCCAGTTGTTTCATTACAGCACGTCCGAAAAGGAGTAGGAAGAAGCTGAGTTTATTTAATCCTACCCCTTTTCATACCATAGCAATTTTATCCCATTTCCTTGTTCTTTATAATATGAAATATAAAATACATAAATAATCTTTATCTAAAAAAAAATTAAAAAAAATAAAAATTCAGTATTTCAGTATGTATTTATTACTAGTCCAAAGACTTCGTGTTTTATTGATATGACTGACATTTAAATTGTACTTTATTTAGGAAGCAGCTTTTCACTAAAACATTGTTGTTATTGTCTTTATGCTATTTTATGGTAATTTGTCTATACTATAGGCATTATGTCTGAATTGAGCAGTTCTAAAATTACTTGGGTTATCAAAATTAATACGTTAGTACAAAATTAACGTCAGTACAAAAATTAATGAGGAGGTGCCGACTGCTGTACTCACTTAAAAATGTCACTCCAAAATACAGCTTGAAAAACTCCAGATAAAACTGTTACCAAGTTTTAGGCAAATGTTCCCCTGTACAAATTTACGGGATGACAGATGGTGTGCAAAAATTGGGGTCTTAAGCAAATTTTATTGATGCAAGCGAGTAATCACTTGTGATTAATCATGATTAATCCAAATTAATCATGATTTTACAAAAAATATTTGATTTAAAAATATATATTATTTGACAGCCATAAAAAATACTAACATCCACCCATCCATTTTCTACCGCTACCAGTTTAAGCAAATATTATTTGACCCTTTAAAGAGCTACTCAAAATCGGCTCGCGAGCTACCCGAACCTCACAAGCTACTGGTTGGAGACCCCTTGCTTTATACTGTTTTGTAAACGCCAATACAAGGCTGATTTGTGAACACAATGATTATTCCACTGACGTTACAATATTCTATACTCCTATATAACATGGATGCTGCGGTACCGGTATATTTTGAATTTGTATGTCTTGACTACAATAACAATAAAGCTTTCCTACATGCACAAATATTTCTTCTGGCGATCTAAAATATCTGCCAAAAATGTTCTTTCTGTGTTTGCTGTAAATATCTTTCTCTTTTTGGAGCTTTACCCAGCTGCACTTCGGCGGAAGGCAGCGTACACCTGGGACAAGTCAAATCACAGAACTATTTTCATAGAGCTAACCCCTTTCGGGCTCACATTTTATGTAGAGAAAACCGATCAATAATGTATGTCCATGTCGACTTAAGCGGGCACTTTTTTCACAATACCAATAACACCAAGATCTGGACCTGTTAGTTATAGACAAGTAGGGTGGCGACACACGTGACTCAAATAGGCTCCACTGTAATATAGTATTGTATACAGATTGAAAAATAATTTAAAATATTTTATCATCTGCAGCCACTCAAGATCACCAACAGGAAGCTAACAAGATTTGGCTTTTACAAGTTAAATTATATTCTGGAACCTTTAGCACCATTTATAACATAAATATTTGTGTGACAGTATGTATATATTTGAGCATGTATGTGTGTTTCTGACCTGGTGTGGATTAAGAAAATCATGAAAAAAAAAGAAGAATTGTGTACCTAATTCTCTCTTTAAAAAACACAATAAAGATGGTTGCATTATCCTTCCAAAAAAACGGTCAAATGAATTATGAGGGCAACAAAATGAATATAATTAAAATAATTCCTAGTGTATGTAAACTTTTGACCACAGCTATAGATATATAGCATGCTATACATATATAGGTATAATTATGTGACCAGTACAAATAAAAATAAATACCCACTAATACAATATACACTACCATTCAAAAGTTTGGGGTCACCCAAACAATTTTGTGGAATAGCCTTCATTTCTAAGAACAAGAATAGACTGTCGAGTTTCAGATGAAGGTTCTCCTTTTCTGGCCATTTTGAGCGTTTAACTGACCCCACAAATGTGATGCTCCAGAAACTCAATCTGCTCAAAGGAAGGTCAGTTTTGTAGCTTCTATAACGAGCTAAACTGTTTTCAGATGTGTGAACATGATTGCACAAGGGTTTTCTAATCATCAATCAGCCTTCTGAGCCAATGAGCAAACACATTGTACCATTAGAACACTGGAGTGATAGTTGCTGGAAATGGGCATCTATACACCTATGTAGATATTGCACCAAAAACCAGACATTTGCAGCTAGAATAGTCATTTACCACATTAGCAATGTATAGAGTGTATTTCTTTAAAGTTAAGACTAGTTTAAAGTTATCTTCATTGAAATGTACAGTGCTTTTCCTTAAAAAATAAGGACATTTCAATGTGACCCCAAACTTTTGAACGGTAGTGTATATCATTCAAGTTCATTAAAGGACTGCTGAAACAACAAATCTAACAAAGATCCTTTTGTGTGCATGTCTTTATAAAAGACTGCAATATGGAAACATTGTTTTAATGTACAGTATGCACAGCATGTCTATGCTTTGGGACTGAATGAAGGCTTTTACAAAGCAAGTGATTCACTTTTGACTTTATTTGCTTACACGTCAAATCGTGCATCTGGAGGCCAAATGTTTTGATCCCTAATAACCAACAAGTGTGCTGTGTGGGGCTGAGTTTGAGTTAAAGTCATGGCAAAAAGGGCTCATGTAAAATGATTGAGAACATGTACAGTATGTTCCTTTTGTCTCCACCACATACAAAACACACTGTATGCATTTGCATGTAAACAAAAGCAGCTCCGATGGTAGCCAAACCGCGACCACATTGTTACCATGGCGAAGGGAGGCAAACAGACAAAACAAGGACAACCGCAGAGGAATAGACATGAGCAGCTACATGGCCTTTCCACCATTGCAGGAGGGAATTTGCTTTTTTGTGTTGAGGTCCTAACCTGTACATGAGGTCCATGAGCATCTCTGGATCCTCCTGGAACTCTCTCATCTTCACCGTGTCTGAAAGAATGCTGTTAAGGTTCCTCAGAAGCTCGTCCACCTGTAGGTGACAGTCATGAAGTTTAGTGGAGTTCATAATAAGAGCGTTGCGTGATGTACAGTAACCGTGTGCTTGATTTGACACCTGCTGGGGCAGCTGTGTGTTCTGCATCTCAGCATCCTCCTCTGCGTAAGCAAGGATGGTGCGAAGGGAACATCTCAAGTGTTCCTCCTGGAAGTCTGAGGACTTGCCCACCAGGGAGGCCAGAGACATGGTGACCTGCATCTTCACTCTGGAGAAGTTCTGCTCAAGACACATCGAAACAACCATTTACCTTTGACTGATCTCTGCAACTTTCCTCAAATGATGCTCAAGTGCAATTGTAGCTTCTTAAGATATTGATCTCTACTGATGACTCTTTCTTTTTGCAACTTAAACTCGTTAAGCTTGGAGTCACATTGTTAAAACACTACACTTTCATCTAAATAGTTGACCGTATTTTTCGGACTATAAGTCGCAGTTTTTTTTCATAGTTTGGCCGGGGGTGCGACTTATACTCAGGAGCGACTTATGTGTGAAATTATTAACACATTACCGTAAAATATCAAATAATATTATTTAGCTCATTCACGTAAGAGACTAGACGTATAAGATTTCATGGGATTTAGCGATTAGGAGTGACAGATTGTTTGGTAAACGTATAGCATGTTCTATATGTTATAGTTATTTGAATGACTCTTACCATAATATGTTACGTTAACATACCAGGCACGTTCTCAGTTGGTTATTTATGCCTCATATAACGTACACTTATTCAGCCTGTTGTTCACTATTCTTTATTTATTTTAAATTGCCTTTCAAATGTCTATTCTTGGTGTTAGGTTTTATCAAATAAATTTCCCCAAAAAATGCGACTTATAGTCGAGTGCGACTTATATATGTTTTTTTCCTTCTTTATTATGCATTTTCGGCCGGTGCGACTTATACTCCGGAGCGACTTATATATGTTTTTTTCCTTCTTTATTATGCATTTTCGGCCGGTGCGACTTATACTCAGGAGCAACTTATACTCCGAAAAATACGATATAATATCCTATTATAATATAAATACATGTCAATACAATACATCTAAATATAATTTAAATAAATACTATAATATGAATAACTATAAAAGTATATAATTATTCTATAATCTAAAGAAAGTCCCTGATATCAGTCAAAAAGTAATTTTCTTATGTGAAGACTTCATCATTGCCCTCTTGAACACTAATAAAAAAAAGCCATTGATGACTTCATTGATACAATGCATAGCATGAGTTTATGTCCTAAAATCACAAGGACAAGCAGAATCACAGGACACTGCCACACTTACGGATAATATTGTTACCAATAATTTTGATACTACAACAAGTGGTCTGCTAATAACCGACATCAGTGATCACCTACCAGTTTACACAATCTTTGACGGAAACTACAGGCAGAAGAACAAGGAAGAAAAAAAGACCTTTCGAAGACCATGCACAAAATAAAGTACGAATGCTTTTAAGAATGATCGGAGAAAACAAAGTTGGGAAATGGGTTAATTGAAAATGATGTAGATGATGCATATGGAAATTCTTTCAATACTTTCATGGTGCTTTATGACAAACATTGTCCCAAAGTATTGACTTTGTTCATCTTTTGCTTCTTACAATCAGATCTACATCTGGAAATTCTTTCAATACTTTCATGGTGCTTTATGACCAAACATTGCCCAAGGAATTGACTTTGTAAGAAGCAAAAGATGAACAATCAACCATGAATGACAACGGGACTGAAAAATGCTTGTAAAAAGATAAATACATTATGTAGAACATTTGTAACACAAAGAAACGTCCTCCCCATTGCTGTAACCACCATTGAGGACCCCAAGGTCATGTCCTCTGTTTTTTTTAAAAGTGACAAAAAGAAGATTGATATAACTGATGGCAAATATACTTTGTGTAGGACATCGTGTGGTAGACCTTCCTCTCAGTAAACGATCTTTGGTCATTCGCAGACAGCTACAATTCCCTCTCCCGACACAAGAGAGACAGAAAGGTGACCATTGAATGGTTTAGTCAGTGTCTTGCCGGTCAAGGCTCTTTGGCAAAATGGCCCAATGAGACGCCCTAGAGGCCCAAATGTCCCACCCACGCATGTTTTAGCCCTTCCTTGTCCAATTATCTTTAATGGTGATCGGTCCGTGAGCGCGTGGCAGAAAAAAACGACAGGAAAAACAAAGGAAAGCCAAATACAAACTAAATGGTAGCGCAGGTAAATGAAGAGATACAAAAAGAAAATACAAGCCATAGTGACACAGACTGCTAAAATACTGCTAAAACTGCTAAAACAGACTGTTAAAATAATAAAATGTTGATGAAAACAACTGCATATTATTAAAAAGGTGATATTATGGTAAGCAGGTCTGCCTTTTTCAAGCATGGCGTGAATGTGGATAAAACATTCAGAAATGGTTCAAAAGAGTCCCTTACGAAACTTTAAATTAAATTAATAGCAAACATGATGGTGTGGTGTGTTATAGTTAAATGTAGTTATCTAAAGTATTAGATAACAATACTATATTATTTGTTTCTATTAATCATTTAAGCCCTATTTTATACACTACCGTTCAAAAGTTTGGGGTCACATTGAAATGTCCTTATTTTTGAAGGAAAAGCACTGTACTTTTCAATGAAGATAACTTTAAACTAGTCTTAACTTTAAAGAAATACACTCTATACATTGCTAGTGTGGTAAATGACTATTCTAGCTGCAAATGTCTGGTTTTTGGTGCAATATCTACATAGGTGTATAGAGGCCCATTTCCAGCAACTATCACTCCAGTGTTCTAATGGTACAATGTGTTTGCTCATTGGCTCAGAAGGCTAATTGATGATTAAAAAACCCTTGTGCAATCATGTTCACACATCTGAAAACAGTTTAGCTCGTTACAGAAGCTACAAAACTGACCTTCCTTTGAGCAGATTGAGTTTCTGGAGCATCACAATTGTGGGGTCAATTAAACGCTCAAAATGGCCAGAAAAAGAGAACTTTCATCTGAAACTCAACAGTCTATTCTTGTTCTTAGAAATGAAGGCTATTCCACAAAATTGTTTGGGTGACCCCGAACTCTTGAACGGTAGTGTACGTTCTTCAAATAATGCCACTTTGCAGATCTACAAGCTTGTTGCGATGTGTTTTGTGTGGGTGAGTGATAAATAAACAGGCTTAAATTTTAAATAAATTATTCCAGTACTTTTTTAAGAGCAAGTAAGCAACCCAGTGTGTAGTTATCATAGTGTATTCACAGCCCCAGAAGGTAAAGGGATATTGTTCAGTATAAATCCATCCATCCATTTTCTACCGCTTGTCCCTTTTGGGGTCGCGGGGGGTGCTGGAGCCTATCTCAGCTGCATTCGGGTAGAAGGCGGGGTACACCCTGGACAAGCCGCCACCTTATCGCAGGGCCAACACAGATAGACAGACCACACACTAGGGCCAATCTAGTGTTGCCAATCAACCTATCCCCAGGTGCATGTCTTTGGAGGTGGGAGGAAGCCGGAGTATAGTGGTCCTATTAAGGGCTTTGTGATATGAACATTAATGGGGTGAGTTGGCACGTGGATTCTAGTGGACAAGGTCTGGATGGAAAAAGTCCAGGGCCAAATTTTTGGCTCAGTCCACCCCTTATTGTCACTTGTCATGTCAGTCAGGTGAACTGTTTATACACATTGATTATGTTAAAGAAAAAAAAAGTACTGTGCTCTGATGATTTCCTTGAAAGAATGACCGTGTAGGGTTGCTGTGGCAGTCATCATGGAACTTCCATCCATCCATCCGTTTTCTCCGCTTGTTCGTTTTAAATTTAACAGCATACCAAAGTAAAAGAGTAATAGCATTGTACAACCTAAGTTTTACTTTTACTCTTGTACTGCTTGTATTTTGTTGATTACATTCTGTCATGTTGTCTGTCTATCTGTGTTGGCCCTGCGATGAGGTGGCGACTTGTCCAGGGTGTACCCCGCCTTCCGCCCGATTGTAGCTGAGATAGGCTCCAGCGCCCCCCGCGACCCCGAAGGGAATAAGCGGTAGAAAATGGATGGATGGATGGACATTCTGTCATTTCTATTTAAATGTGTGTATGTTTTACAAATTTTATTAAAATAAACCTAAAATTCATGGTTATTTAGACATGTCCCCTTTTTGCAAGTTTGGTAATGTTTTATGCAAGCTTTTTTGCTTCGATCGACAGAGCACAGAGAGCAAGCCCATCAACATTTCCACAGGAATTTTTGAGTTTATTTATTTACTTACTCATTTATTTATTTATTCACTGTTGTGTTAAGTACAAACAAATGTGTTAGAAATGACTATGAAACGAAAAGGGGTAGGAATAATAAACTCTGCTTCTTCCTACTCCTTTTCGATTATGTTGTAATGAGGAACTGGAAACCTGATAAATCATATTGTAATTGTACACATGTTTGAAATAAACTTACACCATAACCATAAACAAAAAAATTATTACCTGAAATAAATAGAAAATTAGGAATTATAATAATATAATAATAACGTTCCTATTATTATTATACTGTAACTATGGTTATCTTTATATTAGAAATATTATATATTGTTTATTTTTTAAATTCAAGATTACTCACTGAATATACTTATTAAATATAAAATGGATAAACATAAAAGCATGTAAATCAATAACATTAAAACATAATACCACTTTCTATGGTAATAAAAATAATAATAACTTTTTAATTGGAATATAGTCTTATTTTTTTAACTGTGACACTTATTTTCTATAACATTATTCTAATTTAAACTTGTATTCAAAACAATACCACACAAAAGTTTTTTCCTAATAACATTATCATTCACACTCAAAATTATTAAACCTTTATTGAAAACTATTTTTTGGTACATTTATAAACGTGCTGTAGTTTAACAAGAAACAAAAAACCACACAAATGAATATTAATTTAAAAAAATATATATATAAATAAGTATAAAAGTATGTAGATTATGAAAATGAATGTAATATTTAAGGTTGAATAATAATTTTGAATGCAGCTGTAAAAAGTAGTACATTGGCTTATGAGAATTTATAGGTTTGTGACTGAGCTTGTAACCCAAAATACTTATATTTCAAATTAAAGTTCTTCATTGAAAGGAATTGAAATCAATTTAATCTATGCTCAGGCTCTAAAAAAACACAATAATTTTAACATGTAACATGCTTTCTAGTTGGAAAATCAAACCTTTAGAAACTATACAATAGAATGAGCAGTACTACAAACAACTATGAAGTACTGTAATAATAATCTACAGTATTCACATTGGAGAGTGGACTTTCACAGTATCTCAATAAGTGTTTGCGGTTTACATTTTATTTTAACGTCTTTGGCTGACATTATCGACTCATTCTGTGTCACTATGGTGCAGACTAGTGATGCTACGGGCATACGTTACTGCTTCACTAAATTGGGTACATGCTCGGTCATGTTTTTGATTATTTCTTTCTTCAATTCAATTATGTTTTGGTTGAATATCACGTGGTTCACTGTGGCATTCGGTACGCTGACTAGCAGTGGGGAGGCTCATAACCTGAATTTTTGCTAGCCACCTATAGCATACCACTCGTACCCCAAAACACATGAGCTGGGGCACTCATATTGTAGTATATAGGAACTGTGAAATTGATTATATTTTCTTAAGTTTCATCTAAATGTATTCCTTAAACATCAGTTTATAATAGTTATGCTATATTCTAGATGAGGAATCATGTTAACTGAAATATTATATATTTGTACATCATGCTATATTCAGGTGCTCTATCAATAACCTCTGGAAGAGTGGGATTTATCTATCTGTTATGGTCCAGCGGGGAAAACAAAAATGACGTAAAAATGTGGCATACAAATTGAATCAGCGCCCGAAAGCATCATGATGATATTGAATCAGGAAGTGGAGCCTCGGCTGCCTGCCCGTCTCGTATTGGGCTGATTATGTTGCATCCTCCGCTCAATGTTGTTAAGTCCTCATGCTGCGTGTGCTCGTCTCTTCATTCTTCACTCTAACTGTCAACGACAACAGGCTGACAAGCAGCCATGTGCATGCCCAGGTGTGTGTGTGTGCGTGTGTGTTTGTACCCATACATACAAGTGTCGAGCACCATCTATCTCTAACATGAGCAGCAAAGCGGGAAATGATCCCCCATTAGCAGAGACATAATCATCCATGGATCATCTCTACGGCCCCATTCTGTTCAACTGAGCATGGAGCCCGAGCCTAACCACCCATCACTGCCCTCTAATGCACGATATACTCTATATGTGTGTGCATGTGTGTTTGCTGAAAGGTTGCCGTGGTAATACATTTGGCTTTCTTCCTTTTCCTCCTGTACACTTTTTAAAGTGCATTAAAAAATACATACCGTAAATACCGTATTTTTCGGACTGTAAGTCGCAGTTTTTTTCATAGTTTGGCCGCGGGTGCGACTTATACTCAGGAACAACTTATGTCTGAAATTATTAACACATTACCGTAAAATATCAAATAATATTATTTAGCTCATTCACGTAAGAGACTAGACGTATAAAATTTCATGGGATTTAGCGATTAGGAGTGACAGATTGTTTGGTAAACGTATAGCATGTTCTATATGTTATAGTTATTTGAATGACTCTTACCATAATATGTTACGTTAACATACCAGGCATGTTCTCAGTTGGTTATTTATGCATCATATAACGTACACTTATTCAGCCTGTTGTTCACTATTCTTTATTTATTTTAAATTGCCTTTCAAATGTCTATTCTTGGTGTTGGCTTTTATCAAATAAATTTCCCCAAAAAATGCGACTTATACTCCAGTGCGACTTATATGTTTTTTTCCTTCTTTATTATGCATTTTCGGCCGGTGCGACTTATACTCCGGAGCGACATATACTCCGAAAAATACGGTAGTCAATTTAGAGGAATAAAGTAGAACTTACAAAATAGTCATCAGCAGTGTTGGGTTAGTTACTGAAAACCAGTAACTAGTTACAGTTAATAGTTACTTTATTTCAAAAGTAACTCAGTTACTAACTCAGTTACTTACACCAAAAAGTAATGCGTTACTGTGAAAAGTAACAATTTAGTTACTTATTTTTTTCCCCTTTTATTTAAGGCTCCCATTAATGCCCTTTTAGCCTTCATTTCAGTACTGTTATTGCACTGGAGAATAATACAATCTGTTGATCAACTTGACATGCATTTGCATCACTGAACTCTGCTAAGCAGTGTGGTCTACGTACAACACACAAAGACAAAGATATGTTTCAAAGGGCCAATTTATTTCAGGCCAGAACAAATTGACAAAACTATTTTAAATAGCTGCAACATAATGGCACTTTAACTTTAACTTTAAGTAGATGGGATCTTTGATCCAAGACACAACTTACATTTAACTAAAATGTTATTTTCTTTGTGCTCGACAAAAGAAAAGTATTGAGAATGTCTCCATGTTAAAAAACTCGACTTCTGGCTTCGCCATGATGTCTTGATAGTTGCTATGAGAGTAGCGTATGTGTGTGTGTGTAGCCCTTTAAGATATGACAGCATGTGAGGTGAGTGACGTCAGTGAGTGAGTGGGCGAGAGAGGTGAGCGAGCTGCGACAGTGAGTGAGTGCAGGTGCTCTAGTGGATGGCTGCGTCCAATAAAGTCACAAAGTTGCAACAAACCGCCGGCCTCGTCATTCACCCTCAGCTGTAAAGACCACTTCCGGGTAAAGTGAAGGTTGTTAGCCCCGAAGGAACGTCTCCCCTGCGCCCCTCAACTACGGTATGGGAGTAACCCCCGCCCCCACCCACAGAAAGCACGCCTTTTCTTTTCCACCGCAGCGCTGCAATAAAACACACTCAGATCTTCTGTTTCTAGCCGATACTACATAAAAAATAACGTAAAATAACGCAGTAACAAATCATCTAGTAACGGTAACTGAGTTACTGAATATAAAAAATAACGCGTTAGATTACTAGTTACCGCCGAAACTAACGGCGTTACAGTAACGCGTTACTTTGTAACACGTTAGTCCCAACACTGGCATCAGAATATATAATACATACACAAATTTTACAAGAACATTTCATGATTTTAGATTTGTGTTGAAATTCAGACTGTATTCTCAAAATATTACCACTTTTTTCCTTCCACAAGTACACAGGTCATTTAGGTAAGAGTCTTGCCCATTTTACACAAAAACTATTGAATGTTTTTGTGTATTATCTCTATATTCCTCCATAAAATAATGACATTTTTGTTGATTTATATATATTATCAAAAGTGGCATTTTTACTGTTAGGTACAGATTTAAATTATGCCATGATTTGTTTGGAAAGTGTTTAACGGGGGGCGGCATAGCTCGGTTGGTAGAGTGGCCGTGCCAGCAACTTGAGGGTTCCAGGTTCGATTCCCGCTTCCGCCATCCTAGTCACTGCTGTTGTGTCCTTGGGCAAGACACTTTACCCACCTGCTCCCAGTGCCACCTACACGGGTTTAAATGTAACTTAGATATTGGGTTTCACTATGTAAAGCGCTTTGAGTCACTAGAGAAAAGCGCTATATAAATATAATTCACTTCACTTCACTTCAACTTACTTTTGCACTTGTATGACAGTTACAATGAGATAAAAAACTGTAAAAATATATTCCAATTGAAAAAAATATATTAAGACAGAACAATAAGATCATATGGACAGCCATAAGTGTTTACATTTTGCTTTATATTTATTATTTTACTTATTTTTTGCCTGGTTTTGTATTTTTGTATCATCCCGTGAGGTGTATATTACTTTTATTTTTTTTGTTCGGTTTGTACTCCATGAAGTTTTGCACTTGTTGTGTTTTTTTGTGTGTTTTTTGTTTGTTTTCATTATATTTGGATGTAATTGTTGGTTTATATGATATCCATTAAGTAAGACCACATATTATGTTGAAGGGGGCAGGAAAATATAAGATTTTTCTTAATCCTGCTCCTTCTCAGGCATTGGTGTGTAAATGTATAATTGAATAATTCAGGTATAATTGTCTATCGATCAAAGATGCACATCAATGAAGGAGATAAATAAAAAATGAATGAATGAATGACTGACTGAAAAAATGTTAAACTGTCACTTAAAACATAGTCTGTAAATTTAATAAAGGTTTTATGTAGGCCACAGCTAGACCCTTGAACTGATTATTTCTATTTTACGGCCCCCTAATACAGTGCGTATATGTTTTTGTGTGCTTAAAAGTAGGTTAAATGATGCATTTATGTTTTTGTCGATGCCTCCTTTTATCAAAGCTTTTCTTCTCAGAGTTGGAAGCAGAAATTATGCAATAAGGAAACATACGAGCAGTATATTGTGTTTGAGTGTCACATAACTGCTAAGCTAATTCCCATCACAGATTCCTCAATATTAACAAATATGTTGAGGCAGAGGAGACTGTGTGTGTGTTAAAGTGCACTCCAGAGGTTGCAGTATGACTTTCATTAAAGTGTGCCTACTGTAAGCACAGGAAGCATCAAACAAGCACAAGAGATGATGGAAGATGGTAATATTCCACTTTCTTTTGAGCTTCTTGATTTCAGTTAAGTTTCAGTTGAGCCAGTTAAAAAAACTCCTCTATTTTTAACCGAGTTTAATCCTTTCTGCATAATCCAATGAGATCCATGCCAGAGCTGCCTTTACAAATGTAATAGTGCTCAATTTCGATTAATATTAATGCAACAATGTTTTTGTAGTTCAACAAATAAGGTGACCAACATTTTCGAAACTGCTTTCAGGGTGATGCTATCCACTCCCACACCCTGACCTTACAAATTGTGTAGGATTACGGATACGGTCTAGAAAAACACTTAACTTTTTTTTTTTTTAATTATTACTCAAAATTTCTCTGCCAAATTTTGAAGAGGGGTGAACATTATAGCTAATGAATTATTGTAAATTATGTTGGTTGTGTAAAATTGATTGCTGAATGAATAAAATCAATTAAAGGGGCCCCATTATGCAAAATCAACTTTTTTTTAACCTGATGGTACCTGCTTATGTGTATTTGAGATCTGTATAAGTCCCGGAAATTTTAAATCAGAGGCATTGCAGAGATATTTATAAAACAATATTGCCTTCCTTCCTACTTCCTCCAAAACGGCCTGTTTGGAATTTGGTTCAAGTGTGACGTCTTTGGATTATCCATATATGGTAGAAATCATAGGCTCCAGCACCCCCCGCGACCCCAAAAGGGACAAGCGGTACAAAATGGATGGATGGGATGGGTAGAAATCAACCCAAAATTCCTTGCGCCAGTCAGCCAATTGAAATTTATTTTAAATGTGGCTGTGCTACAACATCATGTCTACGATGAAACCCAAACCAGCACAAGTCAGTCACAACACATTAACTTTCAGACTCATCTGAAGTAAAAAGTGCCTTACTTTTAACTTTTATGATTCGTAGCAATGGGCGTTCAACTGTGAGGTAGTTGCTCAGAGTGTGTGCAAAATTAGTTCTGCTTCAACCACAGACCTTCACAAAAAAATAGATTCTTCGGAAAAAAACTTAAATGGTGAGTGCGGTGACTACTATCTATGGCAACGGAGGAGACAATGAAACGGTAAGTAATAACAGTAGGTTAGAAATATATATATATATATATATATATATATATATATATATATATATATATATATATATATATATATATATATATATATATATATATATATATATATATATATATATATACATATATATATAAATAAATAAATAAATGATAAATGGGTTATACTTGTATAGCGCTTTTCTACCTTCAAGGTACTCAAAGCGCTTTGACAGTATTTCCACATTCACCCATTCACACACACACATTCACACACTGATGGCGGGAGCTGCCATGCAAGGCGCTAACCAGCAGCCATCAGGAGCAAGGGTGAAGTGTCTTGCCCAAGGACACAACGGACGTGACTAGGATGCTAGAAGGTGGGGATTGAACCCCAGTAACCAGCAACCGTCCGATTGCTGGCACGGCCACTCTACCAACTTTGCCACGCCGTCCCTATATACACAGATACACATATATATGTATATATAAACATATACCGTATTTCCTTGAATTGGCGCAGGGAATATAGTATTCGCACGTCTAGAATTACTGCCGGGTCAAACTCGTTTCTCAAAATAATTAACGCATGCTTGGCCTTATCGCCGGTTTATTATTGAAGCCGGATCAAATTCGTTTCGCAAAATATTAATTTTATTATCGCATGTCTATAATTTTCACCGGGTCAAACTCGTTTCGCAAAATATTTAGCATATGGCGAGAACTTCCACCGGGTCAAATTCGTTACGTCACGAGTGACGCATCTGTCCTCATTTTCAAAATGGAGGAAGCTGCTTTCAGTAGTTTACAATCGCACAAAGGAAAAAAGATAAAGAGCTATTCAGTAGGATTTAAGGTCCAAGCTATTGAATACCGGTACAGTATGCTAAAGAGAACAGTAAGCAGCTATGTTTTATTAATATACCGTAGCTGCGTGTGTGAAATACTGTATAAGTCATTAAATGACTCCCGCCTCCTGGTGGTAGAGGGCGCTGCCGCGCTAGTGATCCTTCTTGCGACTTCCGGTACTGCAGAAGAAGTGAACACACGCAGCAAGAGATTTTTTTTTAACCCTTTTAACAAGGAGGATTACATACCGGTATCTAACATAAAACAGTTTTCTAAACTGGACTTTCAATGTAAGCAGGAGGTAATAATTAAAGGAATATCTCCATCGAGACAGAGACTTTTAAAAAGGAAAAAAGAAAATAATGAAGACTTCTATAAACAAGTTATCGATGCTTTTGGTCAGAAGGAGCTGCAAATGGACTCCATTTATAAGTACAGGTAAGACCATAATAACGTTTTTTTTAATTAAATGTGCTTTTCATGATGGTATGCTTACATCACACTCAAAGCGCACGCCTAAATTTAATGAATTCCTTTTGGTAAACGCCGGAGTGAGAAGAGGTTTTAAAATAATTACCGCATGCACGGCCATCCCGCCGGTTTCCGGTAACCGCAGGAGTGACAGGAGGTTTTAAATTAATTAACGCCCCTGCGGCTATTCAAGGAAATACGGTATACACAAGTTGTTGTGTAGATAGCTTAGCCCTCTAATGTAAGACAATAGCCACAGAGTCCTCCGGCAAAATAAAGAATTATTTTCCTAAACATTACTTTAAATTGGGTCAGTGCCGACTGTGTTTGGTGATGGACCAGTTTGTAACATGATCCGTTAACATGTTCGCGATCCTGACGAACGATTATGTACCTAACTGTATTGCTGGCTTTGGCCTCTATTGTTTACCAGGTTTCGAAGCAGCACTGCAGTCAAAGTATACACATGATATAGAATATGAAAGCATGTTATGGTCAATATACACAGGCATACAGTACGTCAGGGATTTAGCATTGGAAAGATAACGACTTGGTAGAAGTTTAACTTTAGCTAGTGTATAGTACCACATTTGCAGTCAAGCTTTCTTACGTTCTGTCCCCGGCATCCTCCTCTCCTTGAGTCAAAAACAAACCGCAGTGAGCCGCTGGTCTCACTATGTCATCTGGGATGTTGTGTTGTGGTGAAATTTAAGTAAAAATTGGGTGGTGGCAATCACCGGTGTCCATATTCCATACAGACTAATTAGCTTGACGGGGTGTGGTAAGATTGCTTCATTTGCATCTAACAATTCTGCCTCTTAAAACAAAGGCAGCCAAAAATGTACTTGAAGCAATATCTAAAGCTAATCTTTATAGCAAAATCTATGCAAAATGTGGACCAAAGAACCATCATTACATGTCAAAATAAAGTGTTTTAAAAATAGAAAAAAAATCATGATATGACCCCTTCAAGACAAAATAGAGCGCAGAAGTTGGCTGCAACCAGCAGAGGCGCTGTTGAATCCCGCTCAACTTGTTTGCGAAGTAAAAAAAGGGAAGAAAGACATGACGCGTCCACGTTATGGCGCAACTTCTCTGGTCAGCATCATTCTGATCAATACCACAATGTATGTGAACAGGAATTAAGAACATTTAGGAAGATTCTCCTATAACTCTGAAAATATATTACAAAAATGTATGGTTAATTGCCCCAACTCTCAGCCACGCACACCCCATCCCCTTCATTATATTACAAAAATGTAAAAAAAATGCTGAATCAGCAAAGTCAGTGAAATGCAATATGTGAAGCACTGCCAAACCCTGTGTAAGAGTTGCAAAGTTAACAAAAATTAACCGATTGTTCTTTGAAAGTTGAGCATTGTTATCTTTGTAAAACTTGATTTTTTTTTGCATCGGATTACATTTTGCAAGCAATGTTGTGGCCAGACATTGAGGAATGTCTGACTTCATTTAAAGAGGGCTAAGAATGTAAGGCAGGCAGACAGTGACATATCTCTCTGCTCTCTATTCACCAGCACATCCTTCAGGAGGAACTTTCTGCAGAGAGCCCAAAATAGATATATGGCAACCACATAAAAGCGGCAGAGAGGAAATGTGGGATAAGATGTGTATGAGACCAAGTATCTTGAGCCATTCCATGCTCTCATGTGCACTTAAATTCAATTTCTTTGACAAGCTCAGAGGTCTTCGATAAGGATTTATCTAACTGAAAGGTCGCCTGACATTTGCTTTTTTGTCTGGCTCCTCTTATGTCGCGCCAGTCCGGATAACTTTTTAGTGAGTTGTGTCAGAGTGCGCTTACGCTGGCATTGCTGTAGCTGTATCTCATGATGAGGTAGAGGGTGGCGCACGCCTGACTTCTGTTCTCATCCACAGGGCTGCTGCAGTAGTGAAGCACCTTCTGGCACAGGTCTGCGCATTGCTCGGCCTCCTCTTCGAAGAGAAGCTCGCCAAACTGCAGAAAAGACACAAGAATAAGTTGTAAACTAGCTTAAGGTTAACAGATGCTGGTGCGGAGCAAAACTGCCTAATAGAGGATGAAAATGGCAGCTAAAAGGGCTGTTTGCAACTTGCTCTAAGTTACATTTTTTAAACCAGAAAATAGCTTATGTTACCATTAGTGGTTTAACAGAATATATATATATATGTGTATATATATATATATATATATATATATATATATATATATTTTGAAGTGTCTATATTTTTCACAATTACGGTGCGTTCAATTTACCCAGAAAGTTGGAAGTTGGAGCTCGTAATGGCGTCAAGGCCAAATTATGAGCGTTCCAGTTACAAAGCTGAAAATCAAGATGGACACATCCATGAAAGCTATTTTTACACTTGCTTTATCTAAATCTAATTACACACTCACACACGCACACACACACGTATACTGTGTGTGTGTGTGTGTGTGTGTGTGTGTGTGTGTGTGTGTGTGTGTGTGTGTGTGTTTGTATGTATATATATATATATATACACTGTGTATATATATATCTATATATATATATATATATATATATATATATATATATACACTGTGTATATATATATATATATATATATATATATATATATATATATATATATATATATATATATATATATATATATATATATATATATATATATATATATATAGATATATATATACACTACCGTTCAAAAGTTTGGGGTCACATTGAAATGTCCTTATTTTTGAAGGAAAAGCACTGTACTTTTCAATGAAGATAACTTTAAACTAGTCTTAACTTTAAAAAAATACACTCTATGCATTGCTAATGTGGTAAATGACTATTCTAGCTGCAAATGTCTGGTTTTTGCTGCAATATCTACATAGGTGTATAGAGGCCCATTTCCAGCAACTATCACTCCAGTGTTCTAATGGTACAATGTGTTTGCTCATTGGCTCAGAAGGCTAATTGATGATTAGAAAACCCTTGTGCAATCATGTTCACACATCTGAAAACAGTTTAGCTCGTTACAGAAGCTACAAAACTGACCTTCCTTTGAGCAGATTGAGTTTCTGGAGCATCACATTTGTGGGGTCAATTAAACGCTCAAAATGGCCAGAAAAAGAGAACTTTCATCTGAAACTCGACAGTCTATTCTTCTCCTTAGAAATGAAGGCGATTCCACAAAATTTTTTGGGTGACCCCAAACTTTTGAACGGTAGTGTATATACTGTATATATATATATACACACACATATATATATTAGGGCTGTCAAACGAATAAAATATTTAATCGCGCGAGTAATTGTAGATATAATTTTTCATCATTAATAATGTACGCTAGACAGATACATTTTAAGTTTTAACACCATGAATACACAATTAATTTGCTTTAATTAAATGTGTTTTAAACATTATGCTCTTTTAAACAGCTCAACATAAAAAGGACAAACATGGCAGTAAAAAAAGATTCCCTGCTCTGTGTTGGTGTCTTGGCAGATTTTGTATTTTGCAGAAATACAGAATTTGTATTCCAGCTTTAGGAGCACTTGCATTCAGAGGAGGAGCTACATCATGTTTAGATACCAGTTTCACGCATTACTAACACAAAATGTGAATTGTTACGATCTTGCTTTGATTGTCAAAGATGTTTGGTAATATAATCTGTGATATTTCTACCTAAATAAGTGCTTCTGATACTATGTACATTACATGTTGTACAAGTTAATGCTCTTCATATTGTTGCAAGGCAATGTTTTAACCTTCTCTATTAATAAAATGTAATATTCAGCTTGCTAATCATTCTGTAATTGAGGACTCGACCAGAACATGTTATAAAATAATTTAACACAATATTTCAGCCAGCCAGCAAAAATCCCTCTGACCCCCCATATTCTTTAAGTGATGTACTAGCATTCCTTTAAGTGCAAATCAACGAATAACATTACAAAATGTATTCGACAAAGCATGATCTTAATGTAAGACACTTTTACTTTGTTAATGTAGTTAAACTGAATGTATAGCGTAGCGCTTTAATTTTGAAGCCAGAATCGTGTGTGATTGGTTTGAGAAAGTGTTTTGACATGTTTTGATGTCAGACCGACCAAAAAAAAAGTTCCCCTTTGAATTCCTACTAACCGTCTTTAATTTCTGTTGAGCTTTTATGTCATCTTACTTACTAAAGCAGTCACAATTGTGTTAGGAATTATTTCTAAACAGGAAAGGGGTGGTATTACACAAGCTCTGCTTCTTCATACTCCTTTTTGTTAGATTGTAAAAACTGTAAATATGTAACTGTAAACATGTTTGAAAAATCACAATGTTGTTATTATTTTATAATTTTTTCTTTTATTGACCATTGTTGATGTTGTTTTGTTTTGGTTTTAATTTTCTTTTAACATGTCGAAAATAAATATTCACAAAACAAAGTATTTACAATACAATATAATAACAGTCTACAGTTGATGTTATCAATGCGGTTTAACTGTAATCCAAACACAGAAAAGAAGCACCACCCACCTCTGAACGACACGCGCAGCACACATTTGCTGCAGTTATGTCGTCGTCTTCTTTCTTGTCAGAAGAACAATTTGCTATAGCTTTAAACCTGAGATTTCCATAATGTGCCCTTTTCTTTGGCCATTTCTGCTCGCTTGTGGCTCATCAGTATCAACTGATTTGCAACCAAGTTTCCTCCGCTACAGCATGGCCGCAGGTTCAAAAGGGACGCCGTTAAAAATGACTGCTGTTATTGAAATTTAGAGTTAAGGTGTTAATATCGCGTTAACTTTGACAGCCCATATATACACATGTACATGTATATATAAATATACATATATAATAACGAATATTAAAGAAGCTTCTATTATTGTTTACACTCAAAACTTTAAAAGCCAACTTTGGGGTGGGGAGGACTCTCCGACTTTCTCAATAGGAAATCCGACCTCAGGGCGCGTTCCAGTTGAAACAGACAGCTAGAAATTTGGAAATTCCAACTTTCCAGTATAAATGAAATGCACCATTACAAATTATATTCAATTGCTTGTTGGCCTGAGAAATTTGTCTGACTTTCAGGCTTGTCATTCACTGCAGGTAGCGTGTGCACATACAAAAAATCAGTCCAATAAAAAGCAACTAATTCAATGACACCTAACATTAGCTAGCTAAATGGTTAACAGTAGCTAACAAGACCAAAGCTAACATACAGACATCCTTTACGTCATTACGTACAAAAGCTAGATATTATGCTTAAAATACATTAGAAAGTTAGCACCCTCCAAGCGTCGGCGCAGTGGTTGCAAACAGCCCTTTTACGTTTGTAATACATCATAACAAATCTGAGCAAAATCACAAAACCATGCAAGTACCCCCTTATTTCTAATAAAAATATACAGTGGAACTTTGATCAACAAATCCCCTATTATAGAAACTTTTAGAGTTACGAACCACTGACTAAAATATGTTTTGTTGTACAAACCTTGTCTCAGTGTACAAGCGTTTCATCCACCCATTGTGTGTAACCATTTTGTGCCAGGCAGCACACGTCCCTATGTTGGCGGGCGGATCACTCTCTGTGCTCATTCAGTTAACAGAGCAGTGTTGTTGTTAGCTACTGTGCAACTAACAATTTGGAACTTTGTGTGCCCTTAAGTGTTTTCTTAGCCTTTTTACAATTTTTTTTAGTGTTGATAGCACATTATGAGTCCAAGAAAGCAATGGACAAATGATGTGTGGTTAGAAACATTCAGGAAGTATCCACACTGCCTCTCACCCCCCTTTCTTCCGCTTTACGCAAAGAAAATTAACCATAAAGATAAAGTGTATTTCATTTGTCATTCCTTACCATTGTAGCAACGTGGCTGTTAAACTTAAAGGGGACCTATTAGGCAAAATAAAAGGTCCCTTTTAATTGAGTGCTGTACCAGTTTTTGTGTATTTGGGATCTGCATAAGTCCCGAAAATTTGAAATCAAACCATGGAGACATGGTGGTAATATTTACAAGGCAAGCTTGACTTCCTTCATACTTCCTACGAACAAGCCATTTGGAATTCGCCCTATTCGTGACGTTTTTCCCAATTCTGACGTCACCGGATATCTCCATATATGGTAAAGATTTACCCAAAGTGCTTTAAGTGAGTCTGCCATTGTAGTCCACGTTGTCGTCCATAAGCTCCTTATTTTTGGCTATCTTCTTGTTGTGGGGCAGACTGGCTCGTACATGCACATGCATGCTCCGTTGTTGCCGTTTCTGATACAAGTTAACGTATAGTTGGAACTAGAGATGTCCGATAATGGCTTTTTTGCCGATATCCGATATTCCGATATTGTCCAACTCTTAATTACAGATTCCGATATCAACCGATACCGATATATACAGTCGTGGAATTAACACATTATTATGCCTAATTTTGTTGTGATGCCCCGCTGGATGCATTAAACAATGTAACAAGGTTTTCCAAAATAAATCAACTCAAGTTATGGAAAAAAATGCCAACATGGCACTGCCATATTTATTATTGAAGTCACAAAGTGCATTATTATTTTTAACATGCCTCAAAACAGCAGCTTGGAATTTTGGGACATGCTCTCCCTGAGAGAGCATGAGGAGGTTGAGGTGGGCGGGGTTGGAGGGGCGGGGTTGAGGTGTGTGTGTGTAGCGGGGGTGTATATTGTAGCGTCCCGGAAGAGTTAGTTCTGGGGTTCTGGGTATTTGTTCTGTTGTGTTTATGTTGTGTTACGGTGTGGATGTTCTCCCGAAATGTGTTTGTCATTCTTATTCGGTGTGGGTTCACAGTGTGGCGCATATTTGTAACAGTGTTAAAGTTGTTTATACGGCCACCATTGGCTGTTGACCAAGTATGCATGGCATTCACTTGTGTGTGTGAAAAGCCGTAGATATTATGTGATTGGGCCGGCACGCAAATGCAGTACCTTTAAGGCACGCCCCCAATATCGTTGTCTGGGTGGAAATCGGGAGAAATTCGGGAGAATTTTGCCCCGGGAGATTTTCGGGAGGGGCACTGAAATTTGGAAGTCTCCCGGGAAAATAGGGAGTGTTGGCAAGTATGACTGGGAGACGCAACTGCTCTGTACTTCTCCCTACGTCCATGTACCACTCCGCACTGAGGCGTTTTAAAAAGTCATAAATTTCACTTTTTGAAACCGATAATTTCCGATATTACATTTTAAAGCATTTATCGGCCAATATCGGCTGTCCGATATTATCGGACATCTCTAGTTGGAACTTATATCTGTGAATAGACTCCATATGAAAGTGCAAAAAACTACAACATAGATGACAGAAATAAGACCGCCTACAAACGGTGCATCCTGAAGAGACGATCAGAAAGCGGCTTGAAGATGTTCCGTAAAACAATCTACACAAAATTTTGATCAAAGTTCCACCATGACATGTTCTGTAGATCACAAGGACATTTTTTAAATCATAATATGATCCCTTTCAGAAGAGTTGGGAGTTCAAACTGTGAGTGCACCACAGGGCTATTGACAATGTGTGTGTGTGTCTGTGTGCAAGTGTGTGTCATCCCCTTGTTATGTTTGTTTGATTTACAGTACCGTATAGTGCTTTATATTGTGTTCAAAGTGTATGAACCTTTACCAAAATATGCTGGAAACCCCTTATTAATGTTTACATTCTTCCTTATGGAGACATTTGCTTCAATTAGGTTCGTAAATCGAGGATCCACTGTATAGTCCCACACACAATATGGCTCACCTTGACAACAAGCGACCTCAGTGTGCTGAAGGTGTGTGAGAGGAACGTGGAGCTCTGGTTGCATGTGAGCGAATGGAGTAAGACCTTCAACACCCCGCCAACCACGCTGTCCTTACAATCAGCCAGCGGCACCGCCTGCAGCAAAGACACACGGAAAATGAGATCACCCATGTGAGTGAAATGGCAACAACAGTGGGGTGTACTGGGAATTAACAAATTTGACAAAACAAACAACAATTGTCATGTAATGATGATGGATATACATTACTGTATCAATCAAAAGATTAGAGACACTTTCTAATTTTATCAATGGTAAGGTGTGTCCAAATGTGTGACTGGTACACTTATATAGCACCAAGGTCTATTTTTTTTATCAAGGAAAAAAGTAATGTGACGACCAAATGTAGTGATGTCACTAGTAAAACCTCCTAAAGCCTGAATTCTGCACATCATTGGGAGTGTGGCCTTTAAAAGTATTTTTTTTAATGTTTGAAGGTATGCCAAATGGTTACTTTAAATCCAGTTCAAATAAAACTTGGTTTGTCATGCCATCTAATGATCGTGCATACTGATAAAAAACTCAGTTCAAATCTAAACAATGTTGGGGTTTCGTCAGTTAGGTACATTATAAAATGCAGGTAAACATTTTTTTAAAGATATGTCAAAAATAATGAGTAAACTAATTTGATTAATCACAGAGTTAACTAATTTGATTAATCACAAAAAAGGATCGCAATAATATTGTACAGTTGCAGAATAATCACGCAACTTATTTTGAGCGCACGCGCTCCTTTAAAGTTAAAAAGTTACAGTACCAATGATTGTCACACACACACAAGGTGTGGCGAAATTATTCTCTGCATTTGACCCATCACCCTTGATCACCCCCTGGGAGGTGAGGGGAGCAGTGAGCAGCAGCGGGGGCCACGCCCGGGAATCATTTTTGGTGATTTAACCCCCAATTCCAACCCTTGATGCTGAGTGCCAAGCAGGGAGGTAATGGGTCCCATTTTTATAGTTTTTGGTATGACTCGGCCGGGGTTTGAACTCACAACCTACCAATCTCAGGGCGGACACTCTAACAACTAGGCCACTGAGTAGGTAGCCTAGTGTACCTTAACTTGTAGTTTACATTAACCGCGGATGGTTACCTGAAAGGCGGCGCGGGTTGTTATACGGTCAGTGATCAGGTCAATGGATATGTCAGTGCAAAGATGAGTAAGGAGACTCCAACTGAATTGCTCAATGGCAAATTTTGCTTCAAAGTAAACCCAAATTAGACTTAAAATAAAAGTGTTCCCAGGTTTTGGCAAATAAAAAAAAAATGTGTGCTTATGACATTTTGACAATAAATTGGCAATAACATTGAGGTCATTTTTTTAAGTTTATTTAAATTATGTCAGCAAGTAATTTACTGTAATTAATCACAATTAATGCAAATTGAAAAGTGTGATTCATCTAATTTTAAAACTATATCTTTTGACACTACTAACACATAGTTTACATATTAAAAATTTACCAGATTGGACGCAAAATAAACAAAGCCATACTGAAACATAAATTATGATAAGATATTCAGTTATATTAAGGCCTTATGCTGTAGAGCAGTGAGTGTGCAGGGAAATAGGTAAAACTTGGTTTGTCATTAAATCTTATGTTCCTGCATAGTGCATACATATAAAAAACCCGATTAAATTTGATGGACATTTGAAGTCGTATTTTCATTAAAAAAATGTTTTGTGATTCGTTTCATGTAGCTAATTGCGAAAATAACATGTGGATCTTTTTAGGCTGTCAACTTCATTACACACAAACCGATTTTGATTACCTGTAGGTTCATTAAACTTCCTTGTGCGTCCTGTCACTATGGGCATGTCCAAATTTTGTGTTGATTCGGAAAAATAGGCTTTGTAAAAAATGAACATAACCAGCCATTCCAAGAGAGTCTTCATACTGTAATGGTACTATACCCTAGGACAGTTTTTTTCTGATCACTTTGGCCTGCTTGAAGAAACTTGGAAACGCTAAGTTTTCATCGTCACTGTCTCAGTAAAGTAGAAGACACACTTTCTTACAAATGCGTTAACCCTTTGTCATCAGATTGACACATTTTCCCCACCTAATTGCAAAACAGTTAAAGAGAGATTTCATTCAAGCCAGCCAAAGGTCATTGTTTTATCTGCGTTAACCAAACAGAAACAATTTATTTGAACTGATTCTGGATTACATTTTTTGCAAGATGGCACACTTTCCAGTGCCTATGTAAAGAGACAGCAAACAGCATTGCTGCATGAATGCTCCATTAGGAGGCTACAATGAATTTAAGCAATGGTGCACTCAATTACAGAGTGCTGTATTTTGTGTTTTGCAGTCCATTGTGTGATGGTGGCATACATACACTGTTTAGACAAAATTTGCTGTTGTGGCATAGTTTAAATGTTTGGGCACAGTTAGAGGTTTTTGAATACATTTTTCATTTTGACCATCAGTGCTACTGTTTAGGCCTGGGTGTTAAATGTTTTTTTAAATATGAAGTTTGCGTTATTAGCAATCATTAAAAGCTGTAATACCGCACAAACAAATTTGACATCAGATCTAAGATCCATCAATATAGCTCCATTTGGTACCGTGGGTGCTGCAGGTCCAAAGGTTGAGTCAGGACAGAGAAACCAGTCTCCCAAGACCAGTTTTGTTTATCCTTCTTTTGTCTGGGAGCAAACCATAAAAGATTGCTGATGCATATTTTTTTTTTTTTTTTGCTGCTGCTCTTTGTTTCTGTTCCAACGTGCATTCACCAATAAAGTGTTCACACTGTGTACGAGGACTCATTTCAAGATGAGATTGCCAAGTCCCACATGTGTGGGCGGTTTATTTATATAGAAGGCTTTGCACGCAGCCAATTCAACATGCTTTGCAGAAATAGAAGGATCATTCGCATTCAAACAGATGAGAAGTCACTTTTGATTGGAATAATAAACACTCAACCATTTTAAGAGTTTTCATCCTGCCTGCATTGAGAGCTGCTTCTATAGGTTTTACATGGGGGCTCTAACCTGCACAATGGTCTCCAACAGGTCCAGAACTATGAGGTTTGCCTCTGTGGCCAAGTTTCCACTGATCAGAGCCTCCTGGTCCAACTCTGCCTTCGTCCTGATGGAAGACAGGGTATATTCAGAGAGGAATGAAGGAATGAATTTGGAGGAGTAAGGACTTACTTATCATGTCTGTCGTTGGTCTGTCTCCACTGGGTGAGATCTTTCCTCCAGCGCAGGTTCTCTCTTTGACCCATGGTCCGGTCTATCCCTTAAAAACACCAAAAGACATGAATAAATGCTCCAATTAACGCCTCTATTGAATTACCTTCAGTCTCCCCAACTACTTCACTAACAGGCGGGTTGGATCGAGACGCCATCTTATATTCAGTCAAGAAATAATTCAACTATTTTTAAGATTTGACTGGGGCTTTAATTTTGACCCACCCAGCTATTAAACTTTATGGTACTGGAGAAGTTGGAGCATTTATGGATTGAAGTGGGGGAGGATAGACATGTCTGGACGTGCGGGTGGGAATGATGTGGCTCTTATGTGGGGCCCGGACGGTGTCGCTCTCCCAGGAAAGTATATTATGTGGCTATTTATTTGGGTTGTTAGAAGAAGCGCAGCTTGGTTGGGGGATGGTATTGGTACTTCTTGGGTGCACTTAGCGATGCCGTGGTGATGGTGATGGCCATGATTGTTTTGGTCGCGGTGACTTTGTTTGGCCGTTTGTTTGTTTTTGTTTTGGGTGTGCATTTGGGGATCCCCTGCAAGGGTGAGGGCCTGTTTTGTTGCTTTTGGTTGTAGTTTTTGTTTGGATGCGGGAATCTGCTTGCCTCAGGGCACCTGCGAGGTCCTGGGTTGTGGGGGATGGCCTCGTAGCCATATGTCTCGGTTGCCTCCTGCATTGGCTGAGGGGGTTTTGGGGGATGTGTGTGGGCACCACGCTCCTCTTACTTATTTTACTTTGCGGGATCGACCTGCGGGGAGGCATGATGAGGGGCTGAGGATTGCTCAATGGGGCTCCAGTCCTCCTGACTTGTCCCCTGCGTGTCCATGCCTCAATTTTAACTGCTTGTTAGACACATAGGGTTTGGGAAGGCTCGGCATTGGAGGTACCCACCATGCCCCCTGATGTTCCCCTATTTTAAATCACATCAATCGCCTCCACCCGCTTACATACATCAATAGGGACTAGAGGTCAACTGTGATGACTGATCTTCTAATTTAACTACACAGTAGACACTCTGGGGGCCTTATACACTCCCACATCACATGCACGGGTGGGATAGGGTGGGGGGTGAGGCACGCCCCTCCCCTCATCGCCTTCTCGACCGGCAAAGGCTCTGTGGTCTGTGGTTTGGCGGCCTGCCAAACCCGTGCCGGAGCCTCGCTGATGGTGTGAGGGTGAGGCGTGCTCGATCTGTGGGCGGGGTTTCACGGCCGGGGGCAGTGGGGTGGATTCTGTCTCTGTTGGGGAGGCAATGGGGGACCCTCAGGAATACACGATGGGTGGAATGGCTGGATGGAGGTGGGGTTGCGCTGGGGTCTTTTAGCCTGGTTTTTTTACATTTTTGAATTTTATTTTCTTGGGGTGACAGGTTTGGGTGGCCGCGCTGTGTGCTTTCACGGCGGAGGGTACATAGGGTGCTGTTCTGGCTTAATAGGGGCCGTTATGTTTTTGTCTGTGTTTTTGGATATGTTTGTCTTCTTCCATTTTGTTTGGTGAACATTTTAGAGTGTCGGTTTTTTTTGATAAGGCTTGTGTGGTCGGTTGTTTCGCTTCCGGTTTGTGTGGCGTTGAGCGGGTTTACTTCCTGTTGGGCGGGCTCCTTGTCCGTCTGTTTCAGGTTGGCACTCTAGAGTTTGTATCAATGGATTTGTGCGGGGAAAGCGCAGCCTTTGTGTTTGGTGTGGGTGCTGGCACTTGGTTGGGCGGTGGTGTGTTTGTGCTGTTTTTTGGTTTGGGAGATGGCGTTTCTTAGTAAGGGGTGACGGTGATGTCACCTGTTTGCATGTTGGCTGGCGCTGGTTGGTCTCAATGGTTTTGTCAGCGTGTGGTTGTCGGTTGCGGTTTTTCGGGTGTTTTTATTTGGTGCGGTGGTGCTGGCCTACAGAGGCTCTACAGCGGTTTGTTTGTGGCGCCCGTAGTTGCTGAGGGGGGGGGGGGGGTGTAGGGGGGTGTAGGGGGGGTGGTGGTACATATGTATATGTACATACATAAGCACACTCATGCATATAATCACGTTTTATCAAACATATATTAACCTTGTTTCCCCCGAAGGGAAACTGTGTGGAAGCACTGCACACTGCTAAAGCTTAACCTATTTTTTTTTTTAAACCATAACAATGTATAAGGTTAATATAGTGTGCTCCTCTTTCTTCCAAACCTCTTCATCTACTTTATTTTGTAATTCAAGTATTCATTACATTTATGTACTGTTGCATTTGAAGCGATTGTAATGTTGATAATAGGGGTCATTATTATTATTCATTATCAATAGTGTTTTTCTATGTTTATTGTTCTATTTGTAGTGCAATAATGTTCATTGTCATTTCTGTGTTATTACTATATACTTCATTAACTGGTTCTTTGTTATTATTTTGGTGACATATTTGTATATCTTGTATTTGCTTTTGTTGTTGTTGTCTCTCTCTGTCGTATCCCCCTCTCATCCCTGCAATTTCTCCCTTTGTCTTCTTTTTTTTTCTTCATTCTATCCCGTCCTTCTCCAGTCCGGCTGCACCAAACACTAAATATATCAATTAATAAAGTCAAATACAAATAAGGCAACAAGAGAAATATCCCACACTTCTCTTTTTAAAGCAAATCTGTACAGCAGATATGGGCATCTATATTAACAATATGATTTGTCTGAGTGGCTGGGCAGGACATGTTCGAGAAAACAAACAAAAAACTTTACAGTACCGGTTGTGATTTGAGAAGGAAATCTACAAACCAATTCCATGCATTAATATAATAATGACTATGTGGTCAAAATGAGTTATACTCTTCCTCCCACTTTCTCATGCACTTTAAATCATTAATACATCTTTTAAATTTAACTGTTATATAATGAGTTTTAAAATATGTTAAATCTAATAGCCCTTCTCCAATTATCGCCGGCTTCCAATTGGCAGTAACCTAAAATTCTATCTCTTTAAACTACAACAGCAACATATTTTTAAATGACCCAGAAATACATGATTGTAGATGACCACAATGTATCCTACGGGGTATCAATCAGTTGCTTATGATACTACATATGTATATGTACCATACAGTGGAACCTCTATTTATGAACCCCTCAACGTACAAACTTTCCAATTTATGAACCACACACCGAATAGAAAATATATATGCTTGCAGGAATGTTTCACCCTTTTATGTCTCGCAGCGCAGCCATTTTGTGCCTGGCTGCACAGCAATTGTGGGCTGATCGAGCTACCGTGTTCATTCAGTCAGCAGAGCAGAATGATGCTGTTTAGCCTGCTTTTTGCTATCTCAATAAGAGTCCAAAGAAAGCAGTGGCCAAGTGATGTGCGGTTTGAAATATTCAGGAAATATCTACAGCGCTGTCAACAGTCTTCCCCCCCCCCCCCCTCCCCCTCCACACCCCTGATTGTAAATAATGTAAATAATTAATTGTGATTATCTTGTGTGATGACTGTATTATGATGATAGTATATATGATAGTATATATCTGTATCATGAATCAATTTAAGTGGACTCCGACTTAAAACAAGTTGAAAAACTTATTCGGGTGTTACCATTTAGTGGTCAATTGTACGGAATATGTACTTCACTGTGCAACCTACTAATAAAAGTCTCAATCAATCAATCAAAAACTCTGACTTTCGCTGCAAGAAAAAATGCTTAACCAACAAGGTTGAGTAGATTTTATATATTTTTTATTCTTAATCATTGTAGCGACCCAGCTGTTAAAGTTAAGATGTTTTGCGATTTCAAACTGTGACGGCACCACAGGGCTAGTATGCGCATGTGCAAATGTCAATTCAGCAAGTTGTTGTCATTTTGAATTTAAATAGAAAGTTGATCCATCACCCCCTTGTTATGTTTAATTGCTAAACAGTACTGTATAACGCTTTATATTGCTTTAGAAGTGTATACATTTTTACTAAAATGTGGATTTTTGTCAAGGCTGCAACCCATTATTCATGTTTTATGGAGAAATTTGCTTCACTATGTGAACTTTTTAATTCATAAACCCTGTTCAAGAACCAATTAAAGTTCCACTGTAGTAGCAAAACATTCTGGTTATAAAAAAAGGTTTGAAAAAATACCTCCATTAAATCTGTGATTAAAAAAATTATTGCAATACTAAAAAAACAAAACACTTATTGGCCTTTGAGGTGATGTTACAAACAGTATTCAATGAACAATGAATCTCTATGGCAACAAAGTGTCCAATTATGAGTGTCTGACATGTTGAAAATAATGCGAAACATTTTTTTTTGTGATAAACATGTGGCTCCTGGTGGAGAAGTTCATCACGTTACCTCCGACTCGCTTCATCATTTCCCCGCGGGCTCCCATCCCTCCCAGCAGGGCTTGTTCCAACTGAAGTTTAGCCTGCTGAGATTTCTGTAAGGCCTGTGTGCTCACTTTGTCGCTGCTTTGGTGTCCCTATAAAAACATATACAAAGGTCAGAATCACACCAAAAATATAGCGTCTCCATTAACATTATTAACGATGCTGATAACTGACCATATACTCAAAGCAGGACAGGCAAATAGTGAGGAGCTCCATAAGCTTGTTGAGCTGGGAGGGAGGCATGTCCACAGTCCAGCGTTGAATCAGACTCCTGTCGGCGTTCTTCATCACCCACAGGAAGCACACCAGCAGGTGGCGGCTGGTGTCTGCCGCCAGGGTGGCTACCGACTTCCCTTGCTGAAAAGGACACACACATCAAAGCTAAATTATACCCGAAATATTTACATGTATCCCACACACGGTCTCTTCCACGTTCCAAGTGGATGAAAGCACAACTAGTGAAGTTGCGCTACCTAGTGGGGCTATTGGAGAATTACAGTTGGCAAAAACATTCAGAAAATGGTCAAATTCAAATAAGGAAGTACAAACCCCGTTTCCATATGAGTTGGGAAATTGTGTTAGATGTAAATATAAACGGAATACAATGATTTGCAAATCCTTTTCAACCCATATTCAATTGAATGCACTACAAAGACAAGATATTTGATGTTCAAACTCATAAACTTTTTTTTTTTTTGCAAATAATAATTAACTTAAAATTTCATGGCTGCAACACGTGCCAAAGTACTTGGGAAAGGGCATGTTCACCACTGTGTTACATGGCCTTTCCTTTTAACAACACTCAGTAAACGTTTGGGAACTGAGGAGACCAATTTTTGAAGCTTTTCAGGTGGAATTCTTTCCCATTCTTGCTTGATGTACAGCTTAAGTTGTTCAACAGTCCGGGGGTCTCCGTTGTGGTATTTTAGGCTTCATAATGCGCCACACATTTTCAATGGGAGACAGGTCTGGACTACAGGCAGGCCAGTCTAGTACCCGCAATCTTTTACTATGAAGCCACGTTGATCTAACACGTGGCTTGGCATTGTCTTGCTGAAATAAGCAGGGGCGTCCATGGTAACGTTGCTTGGATGGCAACATATGTTTCTCCAAAACCAGAATGTACCTTTCAGCATTAATGGCGCCTTCACAGATGTGTAAGTTACCCATGTCTTGGGCACTAATACACCCCCATACCATCACAGATGCTGGCTTTTACACTTTGCGCCTATAACAATCCGGATGGTTCTTTTCCTCTTTGGTCCAGAGGACACGACGTCCACAGTTTCCAAAAACAATTTGAAATGTGGACTCGTCAGACCACAGAACACTTTTCCACTTTGCATCAGTCCATCTTAAATGAGCTCAGGCCCAGCGAAGCCGACGGCGTTTCTGGGTGTTGTTGATAAACGGTTTTCGCCTTGCATAGGAGAGTTTTGACTTGCACTTACAGATGTAGCGACCAACTGTAGTTACTGACAGTGGGTTTCTGAAGTGTTCCTGAGCCCATGTCGTGATATCCTTTACACACTGATGTCGCTTGTTGATGCAGTACAGCCTGAGGGATCGGAGTTCACGGGCTTAGCTGCTTACATGCAGTGATTTTTCCAGATTCTCTGAACCCTTTGATGATATTACGGACCGTAGATGGTGAAATCCCTAAATTCCTTGCAATAGCTGGTTGAGAAAGGTTTTTCTTAAACTGTTCAACAATATGCTCACGCATTTGTTGACAAAGTGGTGACCCTCGCCCCATCCTTGTTTGTGAATGACTGAGCATTTCATGGAATCTACTTTTATACCCAATCATGGCACCCACCTGTTCCCAATTTGCCTGTTCACCTGTGGGATGTTCCAAATAAGTGTTTGATGAGCATTCCTCAACTTTATCAGTATTTATTGCCACCTTTCCCAACTTCTTTTTCACGTGTTGCTGGCATCAAATTCTTAAAGTTAATGATTATTTGAAAAAAAAAAATGTTTATCAGTTTGAACATCAAATATGTTGTCTTTGTAGCATATTCAACTGAATATGGGTTGAAAATTATTTGCAAATCACTGTATTCCGTTTATATTTACATCTAACACAATTTCCCAACTCATATGGAAACGGGGTTTGTATATAAATTGTATTTATCTCAGAAAATTATTGTATAATTTTAATAATAAATCATTTAATAATTTTACATATATACATAATCATTACATGTTTTATATACTATTATATTGTATTTTTTAAAAGCAGACTATACTATAAATAAATAATTATTGTATAGTTCTATAGCATTAAAAAATAATTTCTGGTGGAATAAATGAATAATGTATTATTTGTACTAAATCACAAAGGGAGAATTGCAAAATAAATCGTATCAAGCATTCAGACATTATAAGCATCCTGGGTAGCGTGCGCAAACGTCGGCTCCTTCTTTTCCTCTATCTTCATCAACGTGAAAATCTACTGCAGACTAATTCACCTTCATACTGCTGATGATGAATTAGGAGTGAAGAAGGGCTACTGCTGCTTCAGTTGCGTGGCAGCTCTGATAAATGTGGCTATTATCGCCACAGTGCTTTGGGTGTCCCACCTCGAACTCTGCGTTTCTCACGCCGGGACCCACCGAGCTGAGCTATTTGAGACGCAAACATTTTGCAGCTTACTATCAAATGTTCCTCTGAAAACATCGATGAGAAAAGCGACAAAAACATCGATCAGGAGCCGGGGGCGAAACTGCTGGAGCTGCCATGTTTGGAACTATGATGGATATCAAGCCCAGGGCTCAGTTGTGTGAAAGTCAGTTTTTCCACTGCGGTATTTCATGCAAAAACATACTCGGGTCACTTGAGTTCATCTCTTGGAGGAAAAGAGAAAAATGTACTGTAGATGTTTAGATTTAGGTGGCTGCTGTCGCGACTACACATGATGGATGTGTTTGTTAAATTTGACGGCCCTCTTCACTTATGACAGCAATGGCTGCCCATAAAACATTCTCCACAGATGTGTGTGTATGTGTGTAAGTGTGTGTGTGTGTGTGTGCTCTGACAGCTAATCAATCTACCTCAGTGAACCTCACCTGAATACACACATACATACACAAACTTCTAAAAACAGCCATCATCCTAATATTTCACTTCTTTACCGTGGATGCCATGGAAACAAGAACATTCCTCCCCAGAGTGTTGAATGGGTTGCCGGCGATCGCCATGGCAACAGATTGATTGATGGGTGGTACGCTGTCAAGGTCGTCCTCGGGTCCGCCACTTTTGTTCTTGGCACCGCGTGCGTCTGACACTGCAGAGACACCGAGGGGGTCTCGAATGAGTTAAAAGTTGAGAGCATACAACAGTTAATTAATGTTACCTTAGACATTAGATACACCTGAGGTCTAATCTATATTTTTTGTTACAGATTGTAAAACTCCGTTTTTAATGACACTGTTCAAAAGATATTGCTTTAACATGTTCTTTTATTGTTGTGGTTGTGAACAGCAGTTTCAATTATTTTGTCTCCCTCATGAACCGAACAACAGGTCTGTCAAAATTAACGAATTAACTCATGTGATTAATCACAAAAAAAGTATTGTATCTACCATGTATATATGCAGATAATTCACGTAATGTATTTTGAATGCACATGCTCCTTTACCCTAACTGCTAATTGTTACCTGAAAGGCAGTTTGGCTTGTTATACGGTCAGTGATCAGGTCAACGTACACACGAGGTGAGTGTGGAGACTCTGACTGGTTGTGCTTGCTGGCTAATTCTACTTTAAAATACACCCCAATGGGACTTTAGGTAAAACTGATACGAAGTTTTCAGCAAACAAATGACATGTATTTAAGAAAACATTAAAAAAAAGTCTCAAAGACTTCTATGGAAATACAAAAACCGAGACTCCGATTTCCCTTGCCCGGACGCGGGTCACCGGGGCCCCCCCCCTCTGGAGCCAGGCCCGGAGTTGGGGCACGATGGCGAGCCCTTGGTGGCCGGGCCTGTCCCCATGGGGCCCGGCCGGGCACAGCCCGAAGAGGCAACGTGGGTTCCCCTCTCCAATGGGCTCACCACTCACGGGAGGGGTCATAGAGGTCGGGTGCGTTGTGAGCTTGGCGGCAGCCGAAGGCAGGGCACTTGGCAGTCCGATCCTCGGCTACATAAGCTAGCTCTTGGGACGTGGAATGTCACCTCGCTGCGGGGGAAGGAGCCTGAGCTAGTGCGCGAGGTGGAGAAGTTCCGGCTCACTTCGACGCACAGCAAGGGCTCTGGAAGCAGTTTTCTCGAGAGGGGCTGGACTCTCTTCCACACTGGCGTTGCACGCAGTGAGAGGCGACAGGCTGGGGTAGCAATTCTTGTTGCCCCCCCCCGGCTCAAAGCCTCCACGTTGGAGTTCCACCCAGTGGACGATAGGGTAGCTTCCCTCCGCCTTCGGGTGGGGGGACGGGTCCTGACTGTTGTTTGTGCTTATGCACCAAACAGCAGTTCAGAGTACCCACCCTTTTTGGATTCACTCGAGGGAGTACTGGAAAGTGCTCCCCCGAGTGATTCCCTTGTCCTACTGGGGGACTTCAACGCTCATGTTGGCAACGACAGTGAAACCTGTAGAGGCGTGATTGGGAAGAACGGCCGCCCGGATCTGAACCCGAGCGGTGTTTTGTTATTGGACTTTTGTGCTCGTGACAGATTGTCCATAACAAACACCATGTTCAAACATAAGGGTGTCCATATGTGCACTTGGCAACAGGACACCCTAGGCCGGAGTTCCAAGATCAACTTTGTAGTTGTGTCATTGGATTTGCGGCCTCATGTTTTGGACACGCGGGTGAAGAGAGGAGCGGAGCTTTCTACCGATCACCACCTGGTGGTGAGTTGGCTGCGATAGTGGGGGAGGATGCCAGACAGACCTGGCAGGCCCAAACGCATTGTGAGGGTCTGCTGGGAACGTCTAGCAGAGTCTCCTATCAGAGAGAGTTTCAATTCCCGCCTCCAGAAGAACTTTGAACATGTCACGAGGGAGGTGCTGGACAGTGAGTCCGAGTGGACCATGTTCTGCACCTCTATTGTCGAGGCGGCTGATTGGAGCTGTGGCCGCAAGGTAGTTGGTGCCTGTCGTGGCAGTAATGCTAGAACCCGTTGGTGGACACCAGCGATGAGGGATGCCGTCAAGCTGAAGAAAGAGTCCTATCGGGTTCTTTTGGCTCATAGGACTCCAGAGGCAGCAGACAGGTACTGACAGGCCAAGCAAGCGGTGTACGGCTTCAGCGGTCGCGGAGGCAAAAACTCGGACATGGGAGGAGTTCGGGGAAGCCATGGAAAACGACTTCCGGACGTCTTCGAAGCCATTCTGGACCACCATCCGCCGTCTCAGGAAAGGGAAGCAGTGCACTGTCAACACCGTGTATGATGAGGATGGTGTTCGTCTGACTTCGCTTGCGGATGTTGTGGATCGGTGGAGGGAATAATTCGAAGACCTCCTCAATCCCACCAACACGTCTTCCTATGAGGAAGCAGTGCCTGGGGAATCTGTGGTGGGCTCTCCTATTTCTGGGGCTGAGGTTGCTGAGGTAGTTAAAAAGCTCCTCAGTGGCAAGGCCCCGGGGTAGATGAGATCCGCCCGGAGTTCCTTAAGGCTCTGGATGCTGTGGGGCTATCTTGGTTGACAAGACTCTGCAGCATCGCATGGACATCGGGGGCAGTACCTCTGGATTGCCAGACCGGGGTGGTGGTTCCTCTCTTTAAGAAGGGGAACCAGAGGGTGTGTTCCAACTATCGTGGGATCACACTCCTCAGCCTTCCCGGTAAGGTCTATTCAGGTGTACTGGAGAGGAGGCTGTGCCGGATAGTCGAACCTCGGATTCAGGAGGAACAGTGTGGTTTTCGTCCTGGTCGTGGAACTGTGGACCAGCTCTATACTCTCGGCAGGGTCCTTGAGGGTGCATGGGAGTTTGCCCAACATGTGCTTTGTGGACTTGGAGAAGGCATTCAACCGTGTCCCTCGGGAAGTCCTGTGGGGAGTGCTCAGAGAGTATGGGGTATCGGACTAATTGTGGCGGTCCGCCCCCTGTACGATCAGTGTCAGAGCTTGGTCCGCATCGCCGGCAGTAAGTCAGACAAGTTTCCAGTGAGGGTTGGACTCCGCCAAGGCTGCCCCTTGTCACCGATTCTGTTCATAACTTTTATGGACAGAATTTCTAGGCGCAGTCAGGGCGTTGAGGAGATCCGGTTTGCTGGTTGCAGGATTAGGTCTCTGCTTTTTGCAAAAAATGTGGTCCTGATGGCTTCATCTGGCCAGGATCTTCAACTCTCACTGGATCAGTTCGCAGCCGAGTGTGAAGTGACTGGGATGAGAATCAGCACCTCCAAGTCCGAGTCCATGGTTCTCGCCCGGAAAAGGGTGGAGTGCCATCTCTGGGTTGGGAAGGAGACCCTGCCCCAAGTGGAGGAGTTGAAGTACCTCGGAGTCTTGTTCACGAGTGAGGGAAGAGTGGATCGTGAGATCGACAGGTGGATCGGTGCGGTGTCTCCAGTAATGCATACGCTGTATCGATCCGTTGTGGTGAAGAAGGAGCTGAGCCGGAAGGCAAAGTTCTCAATTTACCGGTCGATCTACGTTCCCAACCTCACCTATGGTCATGAGCTTTGGGTTATGACCGAAAGGACAAGATCACGGGTACAAGCGGCCGAAATGAGTTTCCTCCGCCGGGTGGCAGGGCTCTCCCTTAGAGATAGGGTGAGAAGCTCTGCCATCCAGGGGACGCTCAAAGTAAAGCCGCTGCTCCTCCACATCGAGAGGAGCCAGATGAGGTGGTTCGGGCATTTGGTCAGGATGCCACCCAAACGCTTCCCTAGGGAGGTGTTTGGGGCACGTCCGACCGGCAGGAGGCCAAGGGGAAGACCCAGGACACGTTGGGAAGACTATGTCTCCCGGCTGGCCTGGGAACGCCTCGGGATCCCCCGGGAGCAGATGGACGAAGTGGCTGGGGAGAGGGAAGTCTGGGCTTCTCTGCTTAGGCTCCTGCCCCCGTGACCCGACCTCGGATAAGCGGAAGAAAATGGATGGATGGATGGATGGATGAAGAAAATACATTTTGATGTGTTTTTTAGATTTAAAATAAATCAAAAAATGTGTGTTCCACTGTACAGCGATCATTCACATATACAGCCGTGTCTTACACCTAAAGACATTACAATAACAATACATACCGGTGAAATCCAGGTAGTTGGTGGAGTCAATGATGATCCCCACCAGCGGGAGGTAGAGGGTGGCTACCTTTGCTCTAACCTCAGGCTTGATGCAGCGGTGGTCAAGATCATGAGAACACAGCAGGCTGAAGATGGCGTTGATGGCCTTCCTCTGGACCTTTCCCCTGATTACACAAATGAAACAGTAAACTTTATGTGAATTTACGACACAAATAAAAACAAAGTGTTCTTCCATACCCTTCGGACTCCATGTCGAGAGCGGCGCTGAGCTCGGTCAGTAGCAGGCCAGCGAGGTAATGCTGGTGCTTGAAGTCCTGAGAAAGTTCAAAGAGGCCCAAGATCCTTTGCTGCTCTTGGTAACTACATGAACCTGAGCTCTGGATAGAGAAAGACGGGGATACAGGGTAGAAAATGACAAAAAATAGTAAATCACAATATATACTGTAAATACACTATAGGAAAACATTTAAAAAAATACAATGTAATAATACATAAATAATTTGGTTGTTTTAACTAAATTCAGATATGTAGCAAAAAACAGCTCAGTGGCCTTGTGGTTAGAGTGTCCGCCCTGAGACTGGAAGGTCGTGAGGTCAAACCACGGCCGAGTCATACCAAAGACTATAAAAATGAGACCCAGGTTGGAATTAGGGGTTAAAACACCAAATGATTCCCGAGCGCCGCGCATGCTTCTACTCACTGCTCCCCTTACCTCCCAGGAGGTGAACTTGGGGATGGGTCAAATGCAGAGGACACATTTCACCACATCCAGTGTGTGTGTGATGACCGTTGAGACTTGAACTTGAACTTGACTTTAACTTAAAAGTTTGGTAATTAATAGTATTTAATTTCAAATGTATGTATTTATTTAAAATTAAGACATCTTAAGAAAATATATAATACTCTATGTATGCATTTCCCAAGAAATATGTAAACTAATAAAGCGTAAGTAAAACAAAGTATTTTTTTGCCCATTTGTACTACATTGTTATTGGAGCTCTAGAATATTTTAGTAATCAAGTTTTTGACAAAAAAAATCATTTGAATAAGTTTTGGCTTGCTTAAAGAGCAATTATAAATATATACAGGAAATAATACATTTAACTTAATAATGAACGACCAATTAGTTTAATTTTGAAATGACTAAGATTATTGTCTTCGAATGCTCTCATTCATCTTGGTCATTGTAATCTAATGGTATTCAATCGATCGCAACTGGACTGCTTGGTTTGTCTTGGAAGACATTTTTTGCCTCTCATTCGAGTAGGCTTCATCAGTTCATGCTCATGGACTTAGTGGTCAGATCTAGTCTAGCGGCTGGTGCCAAAAGCCCAAATGTTTATACTCCAAACATGGATCACCATACATATATATATATATATATATATATATATATATATATATATATATATATATATATATATATATATATATATATATATATATATATATATATATATATATATATATATATATCAGTGACGTGCAGTCACTAGAGGCAGATGAGGCGGGGCCTCACCTGCCATCATGGAAAGAAAAAAAATGTAAAAAGAAAAAAATTTTATTAAATTGTTATATGTATCCAGTGATTATACTATAAAGTTATTTTCCATTTAACTTCACCAGTTTTAGATTATTTTTATTCAAAATTGCTGAATTTTCACATTTGCCGTTCAAATACTGAGGAGAGGTGTGTTGATCAGCAGCCAGTTGAGGCACGTCACTGCGTTGTGCCTCAACATGGATTGCGCAATGACTCGGCTAACTGCTGGCCTGCTGTGCAGTGAGACCGTATTGCTCTATGAACTATATTATACATTTCCATAGTTTGGTTAGCTGAGGTATATAATGTACAGTGTATTTTGTCAACAACTGTATGTGTGTCACGTATTTCTTGTGCTGAGCGATCATA
>NC_084747.1:44258597-44308597 GCF_033978785.1 Entelurus aequoreus
GCAAAGCATGTAATTATACTTTCAAGTCAAATCAAAAGACAAATGACAAAATAAATTATCTTCCCTAACAAGAATAAAAATGTAATTTATTCATATTGTGTGATTCTATTCCGCTGAGTCCTTAAAAAAAAACCTCAGGCCAATATACGTTATAGAGATATGTTGCAACTCTTTCATTAGAGCCAATTCAGAATGAAGTGTCTTGTGAGTGTCTACACATCAAAGTGTTGCGATTACATTACACAAGATATTACCTTAAAAACATGTTACTTTGTATAGGCTAAGTAACCATAGCAACAAGCATAATACTTGTACCTTTCTGTTGGAGGGTCTCGTGCTTCCTGTGGAGTTCTGATGGCTGTTTGTGTCCAATACGGTCGACATGCGGCTGCCTGGGATGTTGTGGCCCTGCAGATAAATACGTACACAAACGTTAAATCACAATAAGCATGATGGATGCTCTCATTAGGTCTGTTGGCTTGGGATAATAGATAATGTTATTAGGTAGGAGTGGAAATCAAGTAACTATGTGTTTCTGTGGCGGCCTGCTGGGATGTTTACAAGTCAAAGGTAGAAGGACATGGGCTTCTATGGGTATAAAGCACGTATAAAAAGTTGTTTTAGCACCTTGGCAGCCAGGATGTGCTTGACCTCAGCGTCCTCAGCAGACGAGTGAGGCGCAGGGATGTCAGGGTTGCTGCTGCTCCGGATCCTGGACTGTAGAAGCACGCTGCCCACGGTGGTCGCCGAGGCTCGGCCCATGGTGCTGTAACGGCTCTCAGTAGCGGGCGTCACGCCACCGGTACCTGACACAGCATCAGTTAGGTCAGGGGTGTCAAAGTCGTTTTTATTGAAGGCCAGATCACAGTTATGGCTGCTTTTAGAAGGCCACTAGTAACAGGTAATATATGAATATTAATGTATAAACTAGAAGAGGCAATTCCTGAAGGAATTGCGTGTGAATGCTCCAATGCTGAAGTTGAACTGAAATGCTGACAGAATGTAGTATGAATGTAAGAATAGTTTGAATGTTGGAATGGTTTGGTTGCTGAAGAGCTGACGCTGAACTGAAATGCTAATGGTATGTAGGATGAATGTAGAAATTGTTTAAATGTTGAAATCGTTTAAACGCTGAAATGGTTTGAATGTTGGAATGGTTTGAACGTTGAAGAGTTAGAATTTCCAGGAAAACCGGCATTTGGTTTGGAACTTGGGAAAGTGTTAGTTTGAATGTCCAGGATGAGTGTAATGTGTTAATGTTGGAATGGTTTGAATAGGTTGAAAAATGTGGGAATTGTGAAACTTGGAAAAATGTCCTATTCATTTCAATGGGAACTTACTGGAAATTTGGGAATTTTGGGAAAAGCGTGATTTTTGAAAATGATTAGGAGCATGAATTGAATGAGCTGAAGTGGTTGGTGTTAGAATTTTTTAAATCAGGCAGGAAAGTAGTAAATGGTATTAGGGAATTTCGGGAAAAACTGGATTTTTTGGGAACTTGGAAAAAGGGTAGTTTGAATTTCCAGAATGGTGGAATGTGTTAAAGGTGGAATGGTTTGAATAATGTGGGAATTGTGGTAGTTTGAAAAATGGCCAATTAATTTTGAATGAGGAAAATGGGGGAAAAAGAAAAAAAAAAGGAATTATGGGAAATCCGTGAATTTTTTTTTTTTAATTGTTGAAGTACAGCACACAATTCCTGAACAGGCTGAATATTTTGAAGTTGGAACAGTTTGAATCAAATGTGGAAGTTGTGGAACTTTGAAGAATGTCCCATTGATTTCAATGGGAATTTCAGAAAAAATTGGGAATTTCGGGAAAAGCGGGAATGTTTTTGAAAATGGTAAAAAACCTGAATGGTCTGTATGAGTTGAAATGGTTGGTGTTGAAATTTTTCAAATTGGTCGAGAAACGTTGAAGTAGTAACATGTTGAATTGAGAAATGCCCATCCATCCTTTTTTCTACCGCTTGTCCTTTGTTGGGGTCGCTGGAGCCTATCTCAGCTGCTTTCGGGCGGTAGTCGGGGTACACCCTGGACAAGTCGCCACCTCATCACAGGGCCAACACGGATAGACAGACAACATTCACACTCACATTCACACACTGGGGTCAATTTAGTGTTGCCAATGAACTTATTGAATTGAGAAATGGTATTATGGAATTCCTGGAATTTTGGGAAAACCGGGAATTTTTCCAGTTCAAAAAACAACTTTGTTTTTTGTCCTGATTAAGAGGAATTTTTGGACGGTGGAACGGTTGAAATGAGTTAAAAAATGTGGAAGGAGTAGTCGCCAGAAAAAAGGGTGGAAATAGGGCTTTGGAAAACCAGGAATTCTGGAAAATCCTGGAATTTTTTTTAACTTGGAAAAAGGGAAGTTTGAATTTCCAGGATGGTGGAATATGTTGAAGGTTGAATGGTTTGAAAAGGTTGATGTAATGGTGGAAGTTTGAAAAATGGCCAATTCATTTTGAATTGGAAAAATGTCCCGGAAAACCTGGAATTATGGGAAATCTGGGAATTTTTGGAATTTGTCAAGGGAAAGCCGGCGATACCCGGATAGGCTGAACAGTTTGAAGTTGGAACGGTTTGAATCGGGTAAAAAATGTGGAAGGTAGAACGCACCAAAATTTGGAGAAGAAGAAGAAGAAGAAATAGATGAATTTTGGTGTAGAAAACCATATGTGTGAATGCTTTGGAGCATTTACACAACTAATCGCCTAATGGTATTACTACACAATTGCAAATGCATTTGATTATAGATTTTTACGTACAAATTGATAATTAACTTGCTTTGAAATCTTAAGTCAGGTTGACAAAAATACCTGTAAGTATTCTTACTTAAAGACCTGTTAGTACCGGTATTCTTATTTCACAAAAACAATTTGGGGGAATATATGCTAATATAATATTTGTTCTACGATTAGATAATATTAAAGTTAAAAGACATGCAATTGCATGTGGTATGTGTAAGGGTGTAACGGTACACAAAAAATTTGGTTCGGTACATACCTCGGTTTAGAGGTTCGGTTCATTTTCGGTACAGTAATAAAAAAACAAAAAATGTATATTTTGTTTTTTTATTACTGTACCGAAAATGAACCGAACCGTGACCGCTAAACCGATAAAGCCATTGTTTACAAATTTTGGTAAATAAATAACCAGAATACATTTTCTGCTTATTTATTTACCAAAATTTGTGAACAATGGCTTTATCCTTTTAACATAACAATAACATAAATATACACACAGGGTCGATTGCCAGGGTTAATGCAGTCAACATATATAAAATAAAAACTAAATAAGATAAGGCTCTTAACAAAACCTTTCTACATATAAAGTGCAACATTTCCACATATGAAGTGCAACATTAAACTGCTTCAAGTTGTTGCTCAGATTAAATAAAATGACAAAACTTTTCTTCAACATACAAAAAGTGCAACATAAACAGTTTCAAGTCAACTCAGCCTTAGATTAACTTTTATTTCCCCCCCAGCCTTTAACCCTGGTGACTTTCACTCAATTTTCATGTTTTTTGCCAGAAAAATCAGTTTATCCACATTGTCTGCAGAAAGAGCAGACCTGCTTGCAGTTAAAATGTCTCCAGCTGTGGAAAATACCCTTTGGCTGGGCACGGAGATAGCAGGTATAGCGAGGTAGTGCCTGGCTGACTTGGCAGTAAGAGGATATGTGGGCTCATTGTTCTTCCACCATAGAAGTGGGTCAAAATCTAGTTTTTAATGCAATATGGTCTTAAATATGCTGCTATAAAAACACCAACGGCATTTGTTATTGCTTTAGCCCTGCCTGACTCGCCGAGGAGAGGCTGCTTGAATGCGGTGGGAGCTGTGTTTGTTTGTCTTTCTCTTCGTTGAAGCAATGTTATCCATTGTTGTATCGCACCGTGAAACCGAAATGTTCCCAAACGGGAGATCTTAACGAGGCAGGAGGGTCTTCCAGCTCTGGCTTTTGCATGTTGTAGTAGCCCGGTCGCTGCTAGCATGCCGTGTGTTGTGCCTCAGTGTGCATTGTTTACACAACGTGCGGTACGCTACTTAATATGTCTGTGTGGAAACTCGTTCGGTACACCTCCGAACCGAACCGAATCCCCCGTACCGAAACGGTTCAATACAAATACACATACCGTTACACCCTTAGGTATGTGCAATGTTTCTGTCAAAACTGAAAGAACAAATACATTTAGTAAGAAAGTGCTTTTCTGACGCGCATTATTTCCAGGCTTTCGTGAGCCACATAAAAAGGTGTGGCGGGCCAGATCTGACACCTGTGATTTAGGTAATTAGCAATACACGAAGAGAGTTAAATGTCCTTTCCACTTTCTCATGCACTCCAAATGCTCATAAAAGTTGTTAAATCTGTATTTATCAGGACGCACCATTTGGGATGTCTCGAGGGGGCTCAGGCAAACAGAACACCCAGTAAAGGTAGGTCGCCAAGAGGCTGTTTCGCCCTTGCTGATCCCTGCTCAGCTCCTGGCTGTTATGGAGACTGTTGACAATGGACACCACTGACTCAAAAGCTATCTGGGCCAGGTTAGCTGGAAGACAACACACACATCTACATGACATACTTATAGACGCAAGTATATTCAAGTTATGTTATCAGACCCTTCACCGAGACTCACCGGTCTGGCCAGCAATGACCATAGGCTGCATGATGAGGGTGAAAAGATTATCCATCACCAGGTGGAGAAAGAGGACCAGCGGCTCCAAGCTGGATGACGACAGAGAAATGATGCTGAGCTTCAGTTCATGCTCCAGCTTGTTCTCTGGGATCTTCTCCTCTCGGACACGTAGCGGGAACGTCGCGCCGCCCTCAAGAGCGTGACACAGGGTGAAGAAGCGCTCCAGATGGTTGTCCTAGTATGCACAACAAATACTGGGAATAAGGGACAGACGCAGACAATGCCATGTGTTTTTCGATTAAATGACAGCAAATGGTTTACTTTACTTCAGGAATGTACACAGTTAATCACCATTAGTTTATTAGGATATTACGATTATTATTTGCTTCAACATGTCTTGAACTGCAAAAGGCTACCAAATTAAGAGACATTACTGGCACCCTTCTGTCATGGAGTTACTGTGAATTTGAATGGGAATGACATCATAGGATTAACGACAAGTTTTGCTTTTTCTTTGGCTTTTTTTAAAACCAATGTTGGTGTTACTTGTTGACAAAGTTTAAGGAAGAATGTTGTTTTTCGTTGACTTCATTTTACACTTGTGTGACATTTAAAGAATGTAAAAATGTTACCTAAAACGTTGCCTGTACAGCAGGGGTCTCAGACACGCGGCCCAATTGCGACCCGCGAGACGTTATTTTGCGGCCCGCACCTTAATATGAAAATTTAATGTTAGTGCGGCCCGCGAGTTTTATATGAATGGCGCTTGACAGCGTCATACTTGCCAACCCTCCCGATTTTTCCGGGAGACTCCCGAATTTCAGGGAACCATTCTCTCGAATGTCTGCCGATTATCACCCAAACAACAATATTAAGGGCGTGCCGTGATGGCACTGCCTTTAGCGCCCTCTACAACCTGTACAAACAGCGTGCCAGCCCAGTCACATGTTGTATTTGGCTACTTTACACACACACGTCAGTGACTGCAAGACATACTTGATCAACAGCCACACAGGTCACACTGAGGGTTGTCGTATAAACAACTTTAACACTGTTACAAATATGCGCCACACTGTGAACCCACACCAAACAAGAATGACAAACACATTTCGGGAGAACATCTGCACCGTAGCACAACAGAACAAATACCCAGAATCCCATGCAGCCCTAACTCTTCCCTACTCTTATGCGTATTCTCCCATCGACTTAAAGGGGATTTTTCTCTATATTCAAAACACTTCCTTGTGGTATACATAACATGGAATGGTGGTTCTTTGTTCACAATTTTGCATAGATTATGTTTTACAGTCATCAGAATGCGCCGTTTTGCGGGTGGTTTTATTCACGTGGCTCCACTTCGACTACATCTTCTCCCCGTCAGCCTTGTTGTAGTTTTTAGCGCTTCCATATCGAGTCTACTAACGGGTATAACTTAAGAGCAATGTTCCCTCTAATTTTTCATGTGTGTGAGCAAACGCAAAAACTCCCTGAGCATTCAGTGGAGCCCATGTGAGCAACATCCGACGTGCACACTGTGGCTACACCAGCAGCACACCTGTCCCAAACCTAACTAAATAACAAGTTAAATCTCCATCCATCCATCCATTTTCTACCGCTTGTCCCTTTCGGGGTCGCAGGGGGTGCTGGAGCCTATCTCGGCTGCATTCGGGCGGAAGGCGGGGTACACCCCGGACAATTCCCCACCTCATCGCAGAGCCAACACAGATAGACAAGACAACATTCTCTTATTATTACCCGGTAATCAAATGACAGCAGTCATTTCCATGAGGTTATTTTCTAATATAAGCGTTTAGGCCCACTTACATTGACAATAACAAAAAATATTGTTTTTCATGAACTGTGTACTTGTATAGTTTGTCTGGGTGGAGGTCCTGCTTTGGAAATAATTTGTACCCCTTTCAGACATTGCATTTAGTTCCCATTAAAACATTCACATGTTGCACAATGAGATGTAAGCAGGGGATCATGTGTACATTCCTGCAACTTCCTGTTTGTAAAAAATATATTTTTATTAGTATTTATTTAATATACTAACAGCATTTCATGATTAATATTTATAAATTAAGATTCCTAATAAATGACGCTAGAATAAGCACACATTTGATTGGTAAATCATAGTGTAACGACCTGGAATTACACTTTATGTGTGGTGTTGGAGTTGTACGACTTTTTGTGTGGCTGTAAACGCATCACTGGCTAAGTGCCATATGTGCATGTGTTGGCGCAAGTGAGAAAGAGCGAGCGGCTGCTGTTGATAAAACAAAGTTGCTTTTGGTCTGGTTTGTACTGCAGAAAATGACCACTTTTGCTAGATATCATTTTTTTTACTAATGTTTTGGTCATGTGTTTAACTCCACTATTTTCACACAACCAAAAAAAAAGGCACCTTCATTCACGACTTAAGCACTTTTGCCTGACTTACGTGGCTCCTAATAAACACCTTCAAGTTACCTGTGTGTGCACAGAGGACACAGCCTGAACCTCCAGATTGAACAGTCCTTTGTGATTTTCCATCCACTTGACCGGCGGCGTTTGAGAAGGAAGTTTCTGCACAACAAATAATTGCACAAAATCAACTATAAAATGTGGGCATTCACAGGCATATAACATTATGTTCAATGGAATAATTAGATACCTCAGCAGTGTGCAGTGAGTAATTTGGAGGTAGTCGATCCAACACGATGGGCAGACAGAACTGACCTGTGTTCAGTCTGTCATTAATCCATAAGGGCAGCCACTGGATAAACATAAGGCAACATTGTATCTTACAGCACATTTATGTGTGCAAACATAAAAGGCTTACGGAGTAGCCGATGAGCGTTTCACAGTTGTTGCTCTGGTTCTGTTTCTGCTGGCAACTAATGTGGTAAAAGGTGAAGAGCAGGTGGTGTCGCTCTGTCAGGCAGGCGGGAAGAGCCAGCTTCACCTCCTCGTAGAAATCTGGGGATCTGATGAAGAACAAAAAAACAGAAGACAGGGAAATCAGTCTGGGGAAACCTTCATTCAATCTGCTTAGATGATTTATGCATGAAATTCCATGCATATTGCAAAACAATGTACTTGCTTGTTATGATAGGTAACAGAGGTGTAAACTTCTGGAACAAATTCTGGCCCACTAGATTTGCCAAAAATGATCTGTGGAAAAATAAAAAATTAAATTAATTCATATCGGTTGGATTTAAATCTGTGCATGTTTTTTCTTATCACTAATAATGGGTACAACAAACGCATTTGAGCAATTATTTTATTATGTATATTAGAACATTTAGTAATGTTCAATATAATAGAAGCTATACACGGACTACTCTAAAATATATCCACATCCCTTGAGAACATATAGCATCATTGAAATGGTTGGGGTGTACTCACTTTGGTAAGATACTGTATTAATACAACACAGTACCATAAACAATTGAAGGAGGCGTGGTGGAATACAATGTGCCTATCTATAACGCCTCACAAAAGTATTAACCCCCTTTTAACTTTTCCATATTTTGTCACACTACAACCACAAAAAAATATACACTACCGTTCAAAAGTTTGGGGTCACCCATACAATTTTGTGGAATAGCCTTCATTTCTAAGAACAAGAATAGACTGTCGAGTTTCAGATGAAAGTTCTCTTCTTGTGGCCATTTTGAGCGTTTAATTGACCCCACAAATGTGATGCTCCAGAAACTCAATCTGCTCAAAGGAAGGTCAGTTTTGTAGCTTCTGTAACGAGCTAAACTGTTTTCAGATGTGTGAACATGATTGCACAAGGGTTTTCTAATCATCAATTAGCCTTCTGAGCCAATGAGCAAACACATTGTACCATTAGAACACTGGAGTGATAGTTGCTGGAAATGGGCCTCTATACACCTATGTAGATATTGCACCAAAAAACAGACATTTGCAGCTAGAATAGTCATTTACCACATTAGCAATGTATAGAGTGTATTTCTTTAAAGTTAAGACTAGTTTAAAGTTATCTTCATTGAAAAGTACAGTGCTTTTCCTTCAAAAATAAGGACATTTCAATGTGACCCCAAACTTTTGAACGGTAGTGTATTTTAGTGAAATTTTATGTGAAAGGCAAACACAAAGTGGTATATACCCCAGATCACACCTCACTTCTACCCACTTCTCCAAAGTGGGCTGGCTCAAGGTGGAGGACAGAGTAAAACAACTTGCACTGAGCCTAGTCTATAAAATTCGCTACACCTCCCTGATACCGAAGTACATGTCAAACTACTTCCATAATATAAATGACCGTCATAACCACAACACCAGGGGGAGCTCCACAAACCACGTTAAACCCAGATTCCGATCTTACAAAGGTCTTAACTCATTCTCCTTCTATGCCACATCAATATGGAATGCACTCCCAACAGGTGTAAAAGAAAGTGCATCTCTATCCTCCTTCAAAACCGCACTAAAAGAACACCTCCAGGCAACTACAACCCTAGACTAACACCCTCCCCCCACCACATCCCACCTCCCCGGATTGTAAATATCCATCCATCCATTTTCTACCGCTTATTCCCTTCGGGGTTGCGGGGGGCGCTGGAGCCTATCTCAGCTACAATCGGGTGGAAGGCGGGGTACACCCTGGACAAGTCGCCACCTCATCGCAGGGCCAACACAGATAGACAGACAACACTCACACTCACATTCACACACTAGGGCCAATTTAGTGTTGCCAATCAACCTATCCCCAGGTGCATGTCTTTGGAGGTGGGAGGAAGCCGGAGTACCCGGAAGGAACCCACGCAGCCACGGGGAGGACATGCAAACTCCACACAGAAAGATCCCGAGCCCGGGATTGAAATAATCAAATGTAAATAATCAAATATATATACTTGTTCTTATGCTTTCTGAGCATTTTAAGAACTAATCAAATATATAGAATTCTACACATTGAGTCTATTAGAGTCCTAAAACTGCCAAGAGTTAAACAATAGTCAATATACCAGTATGCAGATTTTTAATCATCACAAAATGCTTTTCTTTTTGAGGAAGTTAGATTTGGTGTTTTGTTGTTTGTTCTTATTGCTGCTATTTTAAATATTTTTAATACATAAACAAGGTTAATTGTTTTTTTAGGACTTTGCTTTTCCATTTTTTTTTATTTTTTTTTTAAATAGACAACATTTTATTAGTCATTTTAAGTTTTGTAACAACTGAATGAGCAGCACAGTTACAGTATAAATAAATATTTATGAATGAATTAGGCATCTTTGTTGTTAGTAAGCACATGTCTAAAATAACTTAAGCTGCATTTAGAAGTGGATGGAAAAATTAGAGCCATTTAATATGTGTACGCTTTATTGTCAGATTAGTCGACTAATCGTTAAGATAATCATTGACTAATCGACTATCAAAATAGTCATAAATTGCAGCCTTAGTAGAGACATACCCTAAAATACTTGCATCTGTAATTGCAGCAAAAGGTGGTTCCGTAAAGTATTGACTCATAGTGGCTGAATACCTTTTTACAATACCCTTCTCCCTTAATTCTTTGTAAAAAAAAAAAAGAATATGATATAATTTTCTGTTATCTTCACAATTGCATAATACCTTGTGTTGGTCTCTTACATTAAATTACAATAAAATATATTTATGTTTGTGGTTGTAATGTGACAAAATACAGAAAAGTTCAAGGCGCTGTACTGTACAACCATGTTTTTCTAGTTTACTCCTTGTATACTTTCCTTTTTAATTCAGTGCTATTTATAAGTTTTGAACTACACTATAGGGAAAAGTAACTTAAATTAAGCATTTTATTATGATGTTTTATTATCATTTCTAATACTGGTATTCATAATGCAGCTGCAGTACTCACAGGAAGAGCACTGCCGGGGTCTTCCCCGCTCATGAACTGCATTTTGATGGTGATGTTCCGTGCCGACGTCAGCCTGTTGACAAAGTTCAGCCTCTGAGGGTAAATATACAGAAGGTTCCTGTAGATGAAAAAGAGTTGGGGGGGGAGAAAATGTACATGTAATTTCTGCTTACAACACTAGATGGCACCATCATATAACCAATAAGGTGAAGACTTGGCAACACTTTATTTTACCTATTTAACTTTACCATGTAGGCAAAATATTAGAAATATCTCTCAATATTAGGCAGTACAGTTCTACACAGATGCAACTATATAAATAAACATAATAACATTGATACCTTTCTAATTTACTGAAGGTGGAATTCAATACTAAACATGAATATTTCTGTAAAGGTGGAATTGTGGAAATTGACCTTATTTTACTGTAAAAATGTCCCTAATGTTGTGGTTGGTGCAAGACATTCCCTAAAAAAATCAATGAAGCGAGCACTCTTGAGCAGGGCCGTAACCAGGATTTGACAAATACTGAGGTCAAAAATTGGTGGTCCAAGAGGAGCTTTAAAAAACTAAAATCATGGGTATCCCAGCACCAGATGAATAATATTACCTTGAGCAACACTGTGAAAAAAACACTTTTTTAATTACTATGCTGAAATTTAGCGTATTAAACATTTTTAACATAATTAAACATAAGTTTAAAAAGAAATGTGTCTTCATATTCTAATCAGTAACAGAGCATAATGTAGTCAGGAATACGTTTGTGGTAACATTTCATATTAAGTGCCTTGTCATTTAATAATTTACATTTGACATGCGCTTCTTCACCCAAAACGGGGCCCCCCACGGACAGCCGAGCCCTACACACAGCGCATGTTCTGCGTTTAGGGCGCGGAGACACCTGACTGACAGCGTTTCACATCAATTTCATTCAGGTGAAAACAACATTAGTGATGTCAGTATACTTTAATGTTATGTTGACATCACATTTCGAATCGGACAATGTTCAAGGTAAAAATAGACTTAATTGCGCTAAGCTGTCTGGACTTGTAGCGGGCTGGGCATGACTAAAGATTGTATATTGAGAGAGGATGATCTACCACATGGTGATGTACAGCACACATGATGTCCTACACAAAGTATATTTGCAGTCAGTCATATCATCCTCTTTTTGTCACTTAAAAAATACAGAGGACATGACCCCGGTGTATTTAAATGGTAGTTACGGCCATGCTCTTGAGCAATAAGTACACAGTATGACTCGTCTTGTTGCCTGCGGCTTGTTGTAAGAATAAATGGTTTCTGTTTGGGCAAGCCTGTTTTCACCTCAGGCTATTTGTTTTCTTCCAACACCATGTTTGTATTTCCTAAAGCCAATTTGGAAGTGTTACACAAGAACACTCCAGATACCACACTTCTTTTTTTTTTTGTTAAAGTGTTCATAAGTGTAGCTGCGGCTCACCTGTAAATGGTATGGGGGACATAAACCTCACTGGAGGGGAACTCTAGCACTTCTTTGACGTGGCGGATGTTCTTCTCAGCTACAGGTATGAGTGGGATGAGCTCAGTGGACAAACAGGCCTGAGGTAAGTCATGGAGCGGAGACATGTCCAGCTTTATGGAACCTGAAGACATGAAACATGTTTAAAGGTACCCGATTATATACATGTATGATGTACCCAATTCAATCCAATTCTAACTGTAATATACTGTATGTTCATGAGCACCAAACATAGACATACTTGCCAACCCTCCCGATTTTCCCGGGAGACTCCCGAATTTCAGTGCCCCTCCCGAAAATCTCCCGAGGCAACCATTCTCCCGAATTTCTCCCGATTTCCACCCGGACAACAATATTGGGGGCGTGCCTTAAAGGCACTGCTTTTAGCGTCCTCTACAACATGTCGTCACGTCCGCTTTTCCTACATACTAACAGCGTGCCGGCCCAGTCACATAACATATGCGGCTTTTACACACACACACACAAGTGAATGCATGCATACTTGGTCAACAGCCATACAGGTCACACTGAGGGTAGCCATATAAACAACTTTAACACTGTTACAAATATGCGCCACACTGTGAACCCACACCAAACAAGAATGACAAACACATTTCCGGAGAACATCCGCACCGTAACACAACAGAACAAATACCCAGAACCCCTTGCAGCACTAACTCTTCCAGGACGCTACAATATACACCCCCACCCCCCACCCCAACAACCTCACCCGAATTCGTCGGAGGTCTCAAGGTTGGCAAGTATGAACATAGAAGATATGCTATACACTTGATTACTCCACTTTGGACTGAAGAGGTACTTAAATGGTCACTTCCTAAAATAAAACCTGGAGCTCTGCTAATCAAGTAAGTTAGATTTTTTTTCTTCTTCAGCTAATATGCTAGCATTAGGCCAACGGGGCATGATTTTGCTGTTAAATTGTGAGTTAATGTCAGCAGTGTTGCTCACATAGCTATGCTAGCGTTTGTGTCCTCATGTCCCACTCCCTAATGTAACATTGTTGTATGTGATATCTGGCATCATGTATTATTCAGATCATTATCGTTAAAGCTACATGGCAAGTTCCCAGTGGGGATTACTAAAAGTACTTTTTTGTCTAATTCAACCTAAACTCTGGCCAACACACTTCCAATACGCTATTATAGAACCTGAAAGGCCTATTTGGTAATATAAAGGTGACAAGAGGGGGACCTGATATAGTCTTGATTCGTCTCTGGGGAGTGGACGTTTTCTTAATCTCAGACAGGAATTTGAGCAAGTCCTCATCACTCAAACGATCTCCTTCCTAAAAATTAAACAAAATAAGGAGTTAAATCCAATCCAATCCACTTTATTTATATAGCACATTTAAACAACAAAAATGTTTCCAAAGTGCTGCCCAACAATATTAAAAACAATATTAAAATATTATCCTTAGCTCCACCAATGACTGAATAAAAACAAAAAAATAAAAAATAAATATAAAACCAATATAAAAATAAATATGATTAAAAACGATTTTAAAGGGTAAAACCAATTAAAACAGTAAAAAAAAAAAATCAAAAAAATAAATAAATAAAAACATTTAAAAAAATAAAGCAATCATATGTGTAATGCACTATTGGAAAACATTGTCAATGATTTGCCATGCTTGTTATGTTAAGTATCAGGCAATTTGTGACATCATAGATGATTCATGTTAGCGTTTACTCACGCTGTAGATGTATGGTCATAGGAAACAACAATGTACCCCACAGGGCATTTTCCGATTTCATGTGACAGAATATTATTGTCAAAAGATGTGATTCAACTGAGCATCAGTTAAAACTACAATTTTCATGCCTAAATGTATTTCAGTGTTAGGAGTTAAATGGTGGAACAAGCTCAGTGATGAGCTGAAGACATGTAGTTCTTTGTTAAGGTTTAAGAAAACCTTGAAAGGTGAAATAATTGAAAATTATAAAATATAGTAATTACTTTCATCCCATTGATTTTTTTTTTTAACGTTGATGTTCCAGGCAATCTAATTTTCAGTGAATGTATAGGATAGGCAAATATAAGCTTTGGCTTCAGCCTATTCCTTTTTCGGTCATTCTTTTTCTTTTCTTTTCTTTTTGTGTGTAAATGTGTATGATTGTTAAATATGCATAATCTGAACTGTTAAACTGGTCACACAAAATGGCTGATGGTTGATTATATGACCGAAATAAACTTATTTAATTTCATTCATTCATTCAAGGTTATACAACAAATATTTTTGCTTTTATATGTACACACATTCACCATGTAGACAAAAATATAGTGATTCCCCCTTTGGCGCTATAATAGCCTCCACTTCCACTTTCTAGAAGATTTTAGTGTGTGTCAGTGGGAGTATTCAAGTTTTGTGTAATACTTCTATCCAACAACAACAAGAAAACACGGCACCACACAAGGTTAAATAGCTTGAATTGTTTTTCAAAGTGGCGGCACTCCAAGTACTGATATCATGTCATGGCTGAGTGCGATGTAGCAATGTGACTGATGGAAAGCATGTGGTAGATTTTAGTTGAAAGTATTCATCCTAAGCGTGACCAAAGCTGTGTTTAAAGTCCAACCTGTTTAAAGATGGTGCTGATGGTAATGGTGGCCGGCTTGAAGGCAGAAATGTTACATAGCTGCTCGTCGAATGTGTTGAAGCGTTCCGAGTTCCTCCGTGGCAACTGGGCTTTACGGTCCATGCTGCTGGATTTACCTGAAGAAAACCAGCAAGTGTAGGTCATGTGACAAAGCAAAGCAGAAGGGAGTCTTTTCTTTTATTCAAAAGTGCACACCTTTTATGCTTTCAGAGTCGGTGACATCGCGGTCAATGGCGGCTGTGGAGATGACCTCCATGATGTTTACAGTTGCCCAGGCGAAGGGCATGCGGTAGCGGCCTAGCCTCTGGCAGAAGGCCTCCGCCTGGCCTCGCAGTTTCTCCAGCTTGTCCTTGTTCTGGAGAACCAGAAGTTGGAATTCTTCAAAGATTGCGTTCCCAAAATTCCCATCATACGCTGCACTTATTTGCCTTTACTGTGGACTGCACTGCATCGTACTGATAGGACACCCTCTTTTGTGGTTGAAGTAAAATAACAATAAATACAAATATCAGGAAAAGCTCTCAGTACGATGCACAGTGTTTCCCATAAACTGCCAAGATACCTGTGGTGGTGGGGGCGTGGCTATGGGCGTGGTCATGGGCGTGGTCACCATGACATCATCGAGTAATTTGCATAATTCACTACAATGATATGATTTCCTCTAAAAAGGCTCAAAAAATGTATACTTACTAATTAATAATAACAGTTTTGTTTTAAACGTCCATCCATCCATTTTACAATATAATTACAACACTTTATGTACATATTTATATACAGATTTGAACAATAAGTTATTCACTGAAATATATTTATTAATTGTGGTTTTTACAAAAAATATATCTTATAAAATATAAAAGCTAAAATGTCTCTTAAAGCTCTGCCCCTTTAATTAGCGCATACTAAATAATTTAACTTTAGCCTACTACTACAACCATATTATTTACCAGCAACATAAAGTTAAACAGAGGCAGAGGTGTCCTGCCAGTCAGTAACAAATAAACAGAAAACAGTAGTGGTCAAATACAAATAAGGCAAAAAGAGAAGTATTCTACACTTCTCTTTTGTAAAGTAAATCTGAACAGCCTATATGGGCATCTACATCAACTATATGATTTGCCTTAGAAGCTGGACAGGACAAAAAAACATTTTTATTTTTGTATTTGTGGCGGACGTAATTCTTTCGTGGCGGGCCGCCACAAATAAATTAATGTGTGGGAAACACTTATGCAGTTCAGTCCAATACAAATACAATGGTACCTCAGTTTCTGTTAATAATCTGTTCCAAAAGATGCAATGAGGACCAAATCTTATGAACCATATTAATGTTTCTCATAAGAAGTGTACTTAACCCACAATAATTGTACTTTCTGTAATACTCAATGATAAAAAAAGTTACTTTAAAACAGTGATGCACTGAGACTGTAGTATATGAAGGGCAAAGTGGCCAGGGAACACTGAAATCCATTCCAGACACAAAAAAATATTAACATGAAACACATTCTTTAAAGAGTATTTGTAGTTTTACATGCACAAAACAAGGTGAAATACAAATAAATGATGGGAAATGGAATGGATAAATGAACATTTAACATAGTTGTTACCATTACTGAATACTACCACACGAAAGCCACCTTTGTATTTGTCTTCGTTGAATTCAAATAGTGTTTCTCACCTTCTTTATCAAAGTGCTGGTTCTCACAACTTTCTTTTGCCCCATTGTGACTTATTTTGTAGTTGAGACTGAGTTACGAACGTGTGTGGGATTCTTTAGTTGTTAACTTGCCGCAGATTGATACAAGGGCAAGGACGGAATATGAAGACCAGGTCAAACTTTTCATTTAAAACCGAATCATACAAAAAGCGGTGCATACGAAAAACGTTTGATATTGTTGAGGCTGGTCAGTTTAAAGTTAAAGTTAAAGTGCCAATGATTGTCACACACACACTACACTGCAAAAAGTCAGTGTTCAAAAACAAGAAAAGAAAATACAAAAATTAGGGGTATTTTATTTGAACTAAGCAAAATTATCTGCCAATAGAACAAGACAATTTGGCTTGTCAAGACTTTCCAAAACAAGTAAAATTAGCTAACCTCAATGAACCCAAAAATACCTTAAAATAAGTATATTCTCACTAATAACAACTGTACTACTATATGAGTACGTATTTTCTATTGTTTCATTGAAAATAAAACAGCAAAGTCCATTTGGCTGTCATCTGTTTTTAATATGAGACACAATTGTGTCAAAGTCATGATTTTTTGTTTCATGCTTGAAATAAGAAATGATTACCGGTACTTTAAAAAAGTAGTTTTATACTTGTGAGTGTTGATGACACAGCTTTGCAACAGTTGAAATTCTAGTTTCAAGCATGTTTTACTCAATATAGGTCATAAAATCTCAGCAACAAGCTGTAATATCTTACTGAGATCATTTAGGACCAAAACCCTTAAAACAAGTAAAACACTAACAGAAAATCTGCTTAGTGAGAAGAATTATCTTATCAGACAGAAAATAAGCAAATATCACCCTTATTTGAGATATTTAGTCTTACTTAGATTTCAGTTTTTGCAGTGTAGGTGCGGTGAAATTATCCTCTGCATTTGACCCATCCCCACAGGGGAGCAGTGAGCAGCAGCGGTGGCCGCGCCCGGGAATCATTTGGTGATTTGTCCCCCAATTCCAACCCTTGATGCAGAGTGCCAAGCAGGGAGGTAATGGGTCCAATTTTATAGTCTTTGGTATGACTCGGCCGGGGTTTGAACTCACGACCTACCGATCTCAGGGCGGACACTTTAACCACAAGGCCACTGTATACACTAACAGCATACAGTATAGCATTTATATACTCATTTTCAGGATTACCTTTGAAGAGTCACAGTCCCTCATCGTCACGTATGGCTCCGCACAGTCACTGATTTCGCCTTGCTGGAGGACTTTTTCAATCTGGACCAAAGACAGAAAGTCAATTACATCAACTCCATCCACTACTTGAGTGCTGAAGTGAATATACATTAAACATGTACTCTACAGAGAATTGCTGCTGCAGCAAGTTCCAACAAAATTCCATTCTACTTTACCTTGATGACAAGATAAATGTCTGGGGAAGGATAAGTGATGGAGAAGATGGCCGACCTGGCCAGCGAGGAGGGATCCACGTGAGGAGTGTGTGATCTCAGGAGGTTTTTAAACTGCTCTGAGTTTAGGTCACAGTAAAAGTTCTCTGATATCTGAAAAAAGAGGATAGAGCATCTCACTAATAAGATACTTTAAGGAATTAACTTTTTGTTGATTTTGCCCGTCATCTGCAATCCACATGTGAGACAAGGACACACGTTTTACCCTTTTCTGTGCACTCTCACACGAAGTGGCTAACCATGCCGGTAATGGGGCTTCACCTATTCTGCCTATAAAAGTACCATTTTGCTTTTCACTTGCGAAGAGCCTAAACCGGGGGTCGGCAACACGCGGCTCTAGAGGCTCCCTGGGGCTTTTTCAAAGATGTGTTAAAATGAAAAAAAGAGAAAAAAAAAAGTTTTTGTTTTACTATGGTTTCTGTCGGAGGACAAACATGACACAAACCTTCTTAATTGTTAGAAACCCCACTGTTTATATTAAACATAATTCACTGATGAGAGTATTTGGCGAGCGCCGTTTTGTCCTAGTAATTTCAGCGGTCCGTTTACATGTACAACTTTCTCCTACGGTACCAGAGAAAGACGTGTTTTATGCCACTCCTTCTTTGTCTCATTTTGTCCACCAAACTTTTTATGCTGTATGTGAATGCACAAAGGTTAGCTTTGTTGATGTTACTGACTTGTGTTGATTGCTAATCAGGCATATTTGGTCAATGCATGACAGCAAGCTAATCGGTGCTAACATGCTAAACAGGCTAGCTTTATGTACATATTGCATCATTATGCCTCACTTGTAGGTATATTTGAGCTCATTTAATTTCCTTTACTTTTATCCTCTTTGTATATACTTTATATTTGCATGTCTCATGACGCATTATCTGTATGTAATATTGCCTGCATTTCTCATAGTTGACAACAATGTACCATGTTGTTCCAGACCACAGCAAACGTTACCCAGCTTGCAAAGATTGTAATAAATCCATTAGAAGAAGACAGCCTGCCGTTTCCTTAAACTTGGACACACATCTATACATTTGGCCATTCTGAGCCAGTAATTTCTAGAAGTTATCTCATTCTGTGAGAAACCTCCATTTTACTAATGATTTCCAATGTTGCAAAAATGTGTAGAATAAAAATTTAAATACAACATTTGTGTCAACGAAGATTTGCGGCAGCCTTTGATAGTAGGCTGATGTAGACACTTGCATCATGTGTTGCCTTCATTGTAACACTTATGTAAGGCTTTTAATTTTTGACTGATTTTTTTTGGTCCAATATGGCTCTTTCAACCTTTTGGGTTGCCAACCCCTGGCCTAAACTGATGTCCAATGGGACTTCCTATTTTAAACTTAAATTAAAATGTTGCCAAATATACAATCTGCATTGGATCCGGTTTGCCAATAATGTTTCTGATGTCAGAAGTTGGCAGTTAGGTGACAGCTGATTCGCCAGAATATGATTAAAATGTTTAAGGATACAAAAACATTTTTAGAGTTTTAGTAGTCGTTGTATCAGAATTTTTTTAATCAATAGCTATTTAATATTTTTTAATATATAGTAATACTAATGAATAATAAATAAAAACATTATTAATTAGTAATTAGAAATACATATATATATACTGATATATATATGTATATGTATATATATATATATATATATATATATATATATATATATATATATATATATATATATATATATATATATATATGTGTGTATGTTAATGTGTGTGTATATATAAAATACACACAGACACACACACATATATATGTATGTATACACACCATCCATCAATCCATTTTCTATACATTCACTGTACAAACATACATGTACACATTCTGTACGTATACAAGTACATACATACACTCATGCACATAATCACGTTTCTTTAAACATAAATTAACGTTGTTGCCCTAGGGGAAACTGGGTAACACATGGCACACTAACAAAGCTTAACCTATCGTTACTATAACAATCTACAAGGTTAATATAGGTTGCTTCTCTTTCTTCCCCTCCATTTTTCTGCATTATTTTGTATCTCAAGTTATCATTACGTATATGTATAGTTGCATTTGAACAACTATTGTTGATAATAGAGGTAAATTATTGGTATTGTTCATTATCAATAGCGCTATTTCTATTGGTATTTGTAATGCTCCATTTGTAGTGTAATAATGCTCATTGTCATTTCTGTATTATTATTTATTTCGTTAACGGCTTCTTTGCTATCAATTTTACCATCATATTTGTACATGTCGTATTTGCTGATGTTGCTCTATTGTTGTTATTGTTGTGTTTGCTGTCTCTCTGTCTTATCCCCCTCTTGTCTCCACAATTTCCCCCTCTGTCTTCCTTTTTTTCCCTCTTTCTATCCCCTCCTGCACCAAATGATAATACAAATACATTTAATAAAGTCAAATACAAATAAGGCAACAAGAGAAGTATCCTACACTTCTCTTTTGTAAAGTAAATCTGAACAGCCGATATGGGCATCGACATCAACTATATGATTTGCCTGAGAAGCTGGACAGGACAAAAAAAAAAAAAAATTCTACCGCTTGTCCCGTTCGGGGTCGCGGGGGGTGCTGGAGCCTATCTCAGTTGCATTTGGGCAGAAGGCGGGGTACACCCTGGACAAGTCGCCACCTCATCACAGGGCCAACACAGATAGACAGACAACAAATACAAATAGACGGAGTAGACATCGAAAGGGTAAAAGAAACCAGATTTTGGGGACTATTAATAGATGATAAAATTAACTGGAAATCTCACATACAAAATATACAACACAAGCTGGCAAAAACATTTCAATAATGAATAAAGCAAAATACGTCCTGGGCCAAAAATCACTTCATATTCTCTACTGCTTGCTAGTGTTACCATATCTGAGTTATTGTGCAGAAATATGGGGAAATAACTACAAATGTGCGCTACATTTGTTAACCGTGTTACAAAAAAGATCAATTAGACTGATACATAATGTTGGATATAGAGAACACACAAACACTTTATTTATTGAGTCAAAAATATTAAAGTTTGACGATTTGGTAAAATTTGCAAACAGCTAAAATGATGTACAAAGCAAACTATAACCTGCTACCAAAGAATGTACAACAATTCTTCTCAACTAAAGAGGAGAAATATAACCTTAGAGGAAAATCTCATTTAAAACATTTGTATGCACGTACAACACTTAAGACCTTTAGCATATCAGTATGTGGAATTAAATTATGGAATGGATTAAGTAAAGAAGTTAAACATTGTACTCATATGATCCAGTTTAAGAGGTTGTTCAAATTAATAGTGCTTACAAAGTACAAAGAAGAAGAATTATGAGAAATACGTTCAACTTTATTGAAAATAAGATATTCTTCATCTCAGTATGTTAATAATGACTGACTTAATTATATATTACAAAACTGTTGTATTACTCATTCACGGATGTCATTTTACTATAAAAAAGTCAGTAAAAGAATGTATATATTTGTAAACGCTCTGAAGTGGGAAAGGGGTAGGATTAAATAAGCTTTGCTTCTTCCTACTCCTTTTCGGACATGATGTAAAGTGAAATGATATGAAATTGAGTGATGTATTATGCTGTAAGTGTGTTCATAATCAAAATAAACTGAAGAAAGAAAAAAAAAAAAAACACTCACTCACATTCACACACTATGGCCAATTTAGTATTACCAATCAACCTATCTCCAGGTGCATGTCTTTGAAGATGGGAGGAAGCCGGAGTACCCGGAGGGAACCCACGCAGTCACGGGGTTCACACACACACATATATAAATATATACTGTATATATTTTACATATAATATTTTTTGACATTAGTTTAAATAGTAAAAAATAGTATAAAATGTAAAACCACAAAACATGACTTCTAATAAATGCATGGTTGTAGACATCCCAAATGTACACTACCTATCATTAATAGGTTCCCATAATAAGGTGTGCTTAAAAGAAAAATATCATAACATTAGATACAATTTTTGGCCCACGCCGACATTTTAAGGACTGTTCTAAACATTTCAATGAGATTGAAAAATAAACAGTGACCTTCTTGTAACCATTTCCAAAGAAGAAGTATGCATGAATGGAAATATTTGAAAGTATTTGAAATGATGTGATTCCGTGGACTCTGGTTGCAATGCAAACCACTGAAATATTATCACCTCAGCCTCAGGCTATGAACAAAGCCATATGTGTGGGTCATGTGATCCTTGTGATTCTCTGGATGGACTACGCTGCACCACAGCAGACTTGTGCGGTTAGCCAAAAATGTCCCAGATGTCTAAACAACATCGGTGAATCAGATGACATGCTTGGTTCTGTCACTGTTGGTTCTGATTGAAACCTCATGTTGATAATAGTCCAGCCTGCAGGAAGCCAAATGGAAGAGAGACAGATGTGTTCCCTTTGAGGAGTGAAAGTTCACTACAGGGTGTGGTCACCGTATTATCGTCAGTCTTCTGCTGCTAAGGCGTTAAAAACAAGAGGGCTATTGTTCCGAGCTCATGCTTAATTACAAATGTATTCACTCGTGGAAGTCAGCCTTTTAACTACAAAATAGATATGGGATTTAATTGCAACGTGATATGTGGGACAGCAGGTCCGTGGCATGTTTGGAGGTCCCCGATGAAAAACACTTGCGTTCAAATTGCAACATTTTGCATTATTATGTGGCATTTTTCCATGCATCTTCATAGCTTCTTTGTTCTGCATCTCTGTATCAGCATTGAACTGTATTTGCATGAGAGGCTGTCTTCAAACAAGCTCACCAGTCAGTAGAACACCCCTGAGGTTGTTCTACTAACATGCCTCTCTCGTTCACAAATGTCATAGTTTGATTAATATGCATGATGTCATGGACACGTCAGCATCCCTCGCAAAATCTCAGTGCTGCGTGCATCAATTCATTCATTCACAAGTAAGCCTCTGCTTGGGTCAAACCCTGTGCGTGCACCTATCCTGACCGTGATTAATAACGAGAGAATTATGTGGATTTATACAAACATCTGTTCCAGATTTCACAGATGCCAAACGACAACAAAACTGCTGTGAGCTGAAAAACAAACATGAGGCTGAGAATTCTCATGAGGCAAACAAGAGAAGAAGAAGAAGAAGGGATGCAGGGAAACAACATACACTGCAAAAACTGAAATCTAAGTAAGATTAAATATCTCAAATAAGGGTGATATTTGCTTATTTTCTGTCTGATAAGATCATTCTTCTCACTAAGCAGATTTTATGTTAGAGTATTTTACTTGTATTAAGGATTTTGGTCCTAAATTATCTCAGTAAGATATTACAGCTTGTTGCTGAGATTTTATGACCTATATTGAGTAAAACATGCTTGAAACTAGAATATCAACTGTTGCAAAGCTGTGCCGTCAACACTCACAGGTATAAAACTACTTTTTTAAAGTAATAGTTTCTTACTTCAAGCATGAAAAAAAAAAAATCATGACTTTGACACAATTGTGTCTCATAATTAAAACAGATGACGGCCAAATGGACTTTGCTGTTTTATTTTCAATGAAACAATAGAAAATACGTACTCATATAGTAGTACAGTTGGCACAGTAAAGTAAACTGACATTTAAACATTTAACATGTGACATTTCTAATAATTTTGAACAGAAATAGTTCATGGACATTCAGATAAATTCTTCAAAATTACAATTAAAAAATTTTTTGCCGGGGGCCGGGCTGTATATATATGCGCACTAATTGACTGAAAGAGCATGCACTTGGCGCGATGATGTCATGTTATCGATGGAAAAATGCATTTTTAGATAATATGATTTGCCTGAGCGGCTAGGAGACCCCGAGAGTAACAAGTGGTTGCCTTGTTGTCTTTCCATTAAGAACAATAAATTAGTTTTTAGTATAAGTTTGCTGGTTTCAAGAAATGTAATGTCGAGCGCATATCATTATGTCAAGATAATGGCACCAGCATTTACTTTATTTAAGAATATTTTTCAACATATTGAGCAAAAAGGTCTCATATTATTTTTTTCTACCAAGAAAAGTGCACTTGTTATTAGTGAGAATATTCTTATTTTAAGGTATTTTTGGGTTCATTGAAGTTAGCTAATTTTACTTGTTTTGGAAAGTCTTGACAAGCCAAATTGTCTTGTTCTATTGGCAGATAATTTTGCTTAGTTCAAATAAAATACCCCTCATTTTCGTATTTTTTCTTGTTTTTGAACACTGACTTTTTGCAGTGTAGAAGCAGCAGAAAATATAACATGGGTAGAAAAAGGGGAAACTAGTGAGGGGACAGGAAAGGGGAAATCTTAACGGGCCAAATGTTACGCAAAACAAAGCGTCCTAAAACACATTTCACAGCTCTTTAGCAGACAGTCTGTGCCCGGCGGACCTTTTGTGCTCTACAGAACATTGCATTAACCTCCATAAGGCTGCGGGTCACTGACTACCAGTTAGGAAAGGTAACTTTGAGTAAGCGATAATGTGACACTTCCAACTGTAAGAAAGACCATAATCCCTATGACCGCTAGTTTGCGACACAGACGTTCTCCATTTCAAGGTTTTACAGGAGACATAAGGGCTTTTTGCTCAAGGGCACACTATAAAGAGATGTCCTGGCTGGTCCACTGGTATTATAGACCACTACATCTTAGTAAAAGTTTGTACAAGAAAAATCTCATGATTCTTTAACAGCAACATTACCATTGATGCTAATGCTAACACAACATGACGGGTGACCAGGCTGGTGCATCAATATTATCGACTCTGAGTGTCCTGATTCAACTTTTTCACTTCCGATACGATACCAATATTGGAGCCTTGAGCATTGGCCGATAGTGATATGGTTCAGATACAATACCAGCACAAATCATACATACCGTATTTTTCGGACTGTAAGTCGCAGTTTTTTTCATAGTTTGGCCGGGGGTGCGACTTATACTCAGGAGCGAATTATGTGTGAAATTATTAACACATTACCGTAAAATATCAAATAATATTATTTAGCTCATTCATGTAAGAGACTAGACGTATAAGATTTCATGGGATTTAGTGATTAGGAGTGACAGATTGTTTGGTAAACGTATAGCATGTTCTATATGTTATAGTTATTTGAATGACTCTTACCATATTATGTTACGTTAACATACCAGGCACGTTCTCAGTTGGTTATTTATGCCTCATATAACGTACATTTATTCAGCCTGTTGTTCACTATTCTTTATTTATTTTAAATTGCCTTTCAAATGTATATTCTTGGTGTTGGGTTTTATCAAATAAATTTCCCCAAAAAATGTGACTTATACTCCAGTGCGACTTATATATGTTTTTTTCCTCCTTTATTATGCATTTTCGGCCGGTGCGACTTATACTCCGGAGCGACTTATTCTCCGAAAAATACAGTACTTGTATTATTTTTTAGTATGGAATATTAGAAATCAAGTGAAATCAGGCATGAAAAACACTAACCTGTTTATCAATAACCATCTGGAATAGATGTATGCTGTTTTTAAGATAAAGTAGAGAGGTAATAAGTTTTTTTGGCAACACCTAGTGGGCACAATAATTAATTAGGTTAAGCTCATGATGCACTAAGTTGAAAGATGTGGACACGTTTGTTACTGGATACTTTCTTATTCGCTTCTGTCTTGGAGACTTTGTGTCTGTAAGTCATAAGCAACTATAATTATTTGATACTTGTTTGTATTGACAAATGTGTTTTTTAGACTGCAGTATTGTTCAATTAAGGAAACTTATGACATATGTTTAGCTTGTGTGCTATTGTGTGCTTAGATGTTATGTAATACAGTTGCCAGTTAGCTTATAGTAGCCTATAGCCAACCATGTTTACGTTTTGTAAATGACTTCACTAAAATACAACAAAAGACCAACCTTGTGTTTTTGGACGACATTTAGATTAGGGGTGCAAAAAAAAAAAAATGTTCAAATGAATCGCGATTCTTATTTGTAACGATTCTTAATCATTTAAAGCATTTTTTGTTTTAATAAATCTGTGTTTTCCAGCCAGTAATCACATTGTTGATGTGCATGTCCATATCTGCTGTACAGATGTTCTTAAGAAAAGAGAAATTATGGTTACTTCTCTTGTTGCCTTATTTGCATTTAACTTTATTAAATGTTTGGGTAGAAACAAAAACAGTTTTTTTTAAGTAATATAGTGAAGTGAATTATATTTATATAGCGCTTTTTCTCTAGTGACTCAAAGCACTTTACATAGTGAAACCCAATATCTAAGTTACATTTAAACCAGTGTGGGTGGCACTGGGCGCAGGTGTGTAAAGCGTCTTGACCAAGGACACAACGGCAGTGGCGGAAGCGGGGATCGAACCTGGAACCCTCAAGTTGCCGGCACGGCCACTCTACCAATCGAGCTATAAATTTATCAGACCTGTTTATCTATTTTATGGAGGAATGTAGGTAATCGTAGAACTGGCTTTTTTTTTGTTCAAAGTATTGATTTTGAATCGAGAATCATTTGAATCGAAAATCGATTCTAAATCAAACAGTAACCCTTAAAAATCTAATTGTGTGGTGCCTAAAGATTCAGAGCCCTAATTTAGCTGTTGAGCTTTGCACAAGTAAATGCGCTGAAGGACTGCTTTTATTGGAGCACTTTTATCCATACTTGCCAACCTTGAGACCTCCGAATTCGGGAGATGGAGGACGTAGCGTCCCGGAAGAGTTAGTGCTGCAAGGGGTTCTGGGTATTTGTTCTGTTGTGTTTATGTTGTGTTACGGTGCGGATGTTCTGCCGAAATGTGTTTGTCATTCTTGTTTGGTGTGCGTTCACAGTGTGGAGCATATTTGAAACAGTGTTAAAGTTGTTTATACGTCCACCCTCAGTGTGACCTGTATGTCTGTTGATCAAGTATGCCTTGCATTCACTTGTGTGTGTGTAAAAGCCGCATATATTGTGTGACTGGGCCGGCACGTTGTTTGAATGGAGGAAAAGCGGACGTGACGACAGGTTGTAGAGGACGCTAAAGGCAGTGCCTTTAAGGCACGCCCCCAATACAGATATCAGACCAATATTCTATGTCAATACATCGGATTAGAATACCGCATTATAGACCGCTAAATTTAATATTTCATATCATTCTGAACAGTAAACAGGTTAACATGGATGAATGGACTCGACACAATAGTAGAAGTGGCCCTCTGGTCCACCAATATTATTGAGGTGAAACATGAATTCCAACATGTTCTGTGACATTGTGAAGTAGGGCACAATCATCTCCTCTTACTTTTGTGAGTGACTGTAATTCGTAAGAGCCAAACACACATCTTATAATACATACAGTATAACAGCCCTGCAGCTCATCTCATTAAGCGTGTTGTGTTGCCTTTCAGGTGGCTCCTATTCAAATAACAGTGCATCCCCTAATGGAAACATACGATTAATTCAACTTGTATTCCAGCTCAATATAGCAGGATTCCACATTATCAAACAAATACACTAATACTGATTGAATTCATTAGTTTTCTTCCACATGTTATTATAGTGTGGCATGTCTCTTGCACTACTGCACATCGTAAAGTACTCACATCAGCGAGGAATAGACTGTGACCTACAACATGTTTTAGCTCTATCACTACTAATACCGTGCAGTATTTTCCAAGCCAAGTACTTTGAGCCACGGTTGTTTGCTTGTTTTTGATGGATTGACTGAGCTGGATTTCTTTTTTTTCTGGGGGGGAAAAGGCCAGAAGGATTTAGCTTGTGCTTAACAACCAGTGGAGATAACTAAGAAATGTTTTTTTGCTAGGGGCCTTGGCCTCAGATGGAGTCAAAGTTATGCTGACAGCTTTATTATGGTCTAATGACTTATTTAAAGAGGAAATGTGTACTATTCGTAACTGAAAATAACAGCAACAAAAGCATTAAGATGATACATTTGGTTATAATACAGAGAATAACATCTGTTATTGCTGTGGCAACCCAGGAACAGTATTAGTTGTCTATAATAATTCTGCACTAGACAGGACACCTCTCATGTTGTGCAGTTTTCTTTTTAAATGATTGTACACTACAGAGAGTCTATAATATTATGGACCAGCCAGGACAGCCACCAAGTTGTGTTAGAGTTAGGAGTGTAACGATTGATCCATACATCGAGTTAAATTCCTAAATTTCAAGTATATCGATCTGTGCTCAACAAGTTTGCCTTTCGGAAGATAGGTGTCGACCCAAGATTGTTTTAAAAGGGAATCAATCTATTTTCTGTATACTAGAAAAAGGAAAACATTGGATTATTTATAGGGGAACTTTACCTTTTCTTGGAATTTTGCCTCTCTTTCACAAGAGACATGAACACATATATCTTTTTTTTTTAAATAGGATTTTAAAGAAAATAAAAAACACCTGGAAGATGCGACTCATAGTCAAAGCCCTCTATGACAACTTCAAAACCCTCCATTAACGTGTTGTGTACACACTGGAAGTCTATATATAATGTAGTAACAGATGCATTCATAACAATATGTAATATGTTCTACATTTACCGTATTTTGGTCATTTTAAATCATTTCCACGGCTGACTTCCTTGCATTGATTTCTGTTTCCATAGCAGCGCACATCCGACGTCCAGTGTGTTCCTACTTCCGAATACAAAAAGCTTGTGTGTCTTTTAATCATGGCATATTTGGTAACAGAAAATGAACATGACCATTTTTGGACAAATGAGGATTCACACCATTATCTTTATGAATCTGAATGAACAAATGATTAACTGCTGCTTCTAGAAGAGAGCATGAAGAAGAGGGTGAGACGTTGGAACAGACTGAAGCCGATAAGAGTGAGGTGAAATCGACTCGAAACTGCAAATGTGGAATTTGGAGACAAGCTATTTCGACATAAATGGCGTGCTTACCCCAAATAAACCATAAAAAATGTCCCCAGCCAGCTGGACAAAGAGACAACTGTGCATCGAGTCAGTCATGATACATGCTGCACGTCATGTGTGTATCATGACAGACAGCATACATTGTATAGGTAGCTGTGTACAAACAAAGCATTAAATGTGGGCTAATACTTTACAGATACTATAATATGACCGTTCATGTTTTTCAGTCAGTACAGATTGGTGTTCTATCGCAGTGTTGTGCATTAAAAACTCAACCACGTTTCGCGCTGACATAGAAGCTAGCTTATCTCTTGCCATATCGTATTTAGCTTTGCACGTTGATGTGTTACTATGCTAGAAAGAGTTCCTCAGTGTTCGCTCTTACAATAACAACGTTTAACAGTTAGGTTATTGTACAGATTACGGAACGTAAATTAAGTATCGGTGACGGTTTTTGAATGCATTTTTTAAGTGATTCAGCGGCAGAATTGATTGCTCCCATTAGCTGCATTGCTAGCTACCTATAACAAGCCAATTTTTAAATGTTAGAGTGCAAAAAATACCAAAAAAAAACTTCTGTCTTCTTGTCTCTCATAAGGATTGTGAATGATAGGCAAAATTCCCCAAAAAAGTGCAGTTCCCCTATGAGAACGGCAGACTTTATATGAAGTTCAGCACTTCTATTGATAAGGATGTTAAAGGTTAGGTCTATTTTGCCCGTCATCAAAACAAAAAGGCTGCGGTGGCTGAGAAAGGTCACAACAAAGGCAAACGCCACAAGACACTATCAATAATTACAACACAAAAACTTTCAGGTACAGCACAATAGCAAATGCCACAACTAATACAAACGACACAACACAATAATTTAAAGCCGCAACGCAACTTTAAACTGCAAAAGAGAAGTTAGCAAGTCAGACGATGCACGACTTCCGTAACACAACATGGCAGCCAAGGAGAAATCATTTAATTAGAAACAAATAAAAAGAGATGGATGAAAGAGGCTATGGAAATTAGGAAGCAAGGTGCCAACACCCTCAACAGGTATGAGGGGGCATACCGGCTTCCTCCGCGCCCCTGGGACGCTGTCCGTTATCACCGATGCCGGGAGCGGAGAACAGATACTGTATGGCCGGGTCGGGGAACTTAATTTAGCAGGTGAATCTATTGGTAAAATGTTGCTAGAATGTAGAAAATTTGAGCAGAAAGTGCTTCCTCTTGTTAATTCAACCTGAAGTGTTGGTTGCACTTAATTCAGTTCAACCTGCTGAAGTGTTGGTTGCACTTAATTCAAATAAAATGTTAATCCATTGGTCATTATTGTTGTCTACTTGCTTGTTTGCATCCATAATTCATTTATACATAAGTCCCTTACAAGAAATAAGAAGAGTATTGGAAACTTCATCTGCAGTGTCCATTATCCAGTATTTATTTCACAGTCACATAGGTTGATTTGTTTTTGCTAAAAAGTTACTGAATCGATTTCTACTCAATGAATCATATCAAATGAATCGTTCTAAAAAATAAGATCTTCCCTGACTTATAATGGCAACCATGAATATCGAATCAAATTGTTGATCAAATGAATTGCTACACCCCGAGTTAGCATCAAAGCTAAAGTTACTGTTCAAAATAATAGTTCTTGTACAAATCTTTGTTGCACTCTACAATTTTGTCCTGTCTGAACCGCAGCTCCTCCAGCACCCAGCAGCACTCGTGCACACCCAAACCATGATGCTACCACCTCTACGCATGATTTTAGACAAGACACAATTATCTTGTTATTTAGCTCTTATAACAATAATGGCTGTGTTGAGTCATTGTTAGATAGCAGATCTACTATTCTCTACAAGTTTTACAGTGAGTACTTTAAAGCACTGGTCCCCAACCACCGGGCCACGGCCCGGTACCGGTCCGTGGATCGATTGGTACCGGGCCGCACAAGAAATAAAAAATATATACTGTATATATATTTTTTTTAAATTTATTTTTTATTTTTATTTTTATTAAATCAACATAAAAAACACAAGATACACTTACAATTAGTGCACCAACCCAAAAAACCTCCCTCCCCCATTTACACTCAATCACACTCATTCGCACAAAAGGGTTGTTTCTTTCTGTTATTAATATTTCTGGTTCCTACATTATATATCAATATAGATCAATACAGTCTGCAGGGATACAGTCCGTAAGAACACATGATTGTATTTTTTTATGACAAAAAAACCCCAAAAAAACATACACCCCCCGCCCCGGTCCGTGGGACAAATTTTCTAGCGTTGACCGGTCCGCAGTTACAAAAAGGTTGGGGACCACTGCTTTAAAGTATAGTAATCTCCAAAGTATTGTTCCTTGAGAAGCTATAATAAGTTGATTGCTGGAATAAGGTGTATTCACTTTTGCGAGATACTATATATGTTCTTACCTTTTTCTTCTCTTTCAAGTCATACAAGGCCATGGTAGCAAATATAGGCTCAATGTCAATCTCGAACCTAAGGAGAAAAAAAACATTGGCCGTTCAGCAATAGCACGTGACTCAAAGGTTTAGACGTGTAATTGAGGTTTTGCCCTGTGCTATTCTTGTATTTCTTCTATTTTAGTTATTCATTTTAAGTCTTTCTTTGCTGTGTCTGGGAGGACTTTATTTACTGTATATGTGCTATGGGGGTTCAACCGCAAACCAGGAAATACATTCAACTAAAATATTTTCCACTTTCGTGGAGGAAAAGGTATATGAATGACACAAAATAAACAAACATGGTTTGAGAGGTGCAGTAAATTAGTGGCTAAAAAGCAGTGACCTCGTCATGTTTGGACGAGGCATTCAGGAATGCTCAATGTCGTCACCGTCCCTGCTTTACAACATCTTGATGCCGATACAACCGTCTGCCGCTTCTCTCTCTTGAAGGAGCCAGAAGAAAAGCTGCTAAAGTCATAGGAGAAAATGTATGACATACTTGATGGCCTGGGTTCGGATCAGGATGCGGTCTCCAGTGTGTTCTTTGGGGCAGTCTGGGATGGGCCGGATCTCTACTGCGTCTTCCTGGAATATGTCAGAGAAGACACATTATTTTTTAATTTGTGCAAGAAGAAAGGAAGTAGGTGTTCCATCTCCAAATAATAAAAACACATGACTTATTAATGAAGGGATGTGTCTGGGACCAAGGCAGAATTAACCTTTTGGTGCAGATCTGGATAAAGGTATTTTCTAAAATTTCTCACAGTGAAAACCTTAATATGTTTTCTTTCTTCTTCTGTACAAAAGTACACTTCATTCATTAACGGTGTTACAAAAAAGATCAGTTAGAATAATACATAATGTTGGATATAGAGAACATACAAAATCTTTATTTATTGAATCAAAAATACTGAAATTCCATGACATAGTGAATTTGCAAACAGCTAAAATTATACACAAAGCAAACTATAACCTGCTACCCATGAATATACAACAATTCTTCTCAAAAAAAGAGGAGAAATATAATCTTAGAGAAAAATGTAATTTAAAACATTTGTATGCACGTACAACACTTAAGACCTTCAGTATATCTGTATGTGGAATTAAATTATGGAATAGATTAAGCAAAGAAATCAAACAATGTACTAATATGATCCACTTCAAGAAACTCTTCAAACTTAAAGTGTTTACAAAGTACAAAGAAGAAGAACCATGATAAACATTCTGGATTTATTCCATCCATCCATTCTTTCATTCTCAAAATAATCTTACTTGTCTCATCATATGTAATATGACTTACTTCACCAATTATTATGTATTTATTTATTTTTATTGTGATTACTTATGGAGTATATTGTGAATAAATTGAGAACAGGAAGTGAACAAAAGTTTTAGCAACTGTTATGTAAAAGAAAAGGGGTAGGATTAAATAAACTCTGCTTCTTCCTACTCCTTTTCGAACATGTTGAAAAGAGAAACTGGAAATTGCGATGTATCATGTTGTATGCTTGCATGTTCGAAATAAACTCAAAGTCAACTCAACTCAACTCTGTATCTACAAAACCCAAAACCAGTGAAGTTGGCACGTTGTGTAAATGGTAAATAAAAACAGAACACAATGATTTGCAAATCCTTTTCAACCTATGTTCAATTGAATAGACTGCAAACGTTCAAACTGGTAAACTTTGTTATCTTGCGCAAATATTAGCTCATTTGGAATTTGAGGCCTGCATCATGTTTCAAAAAAGCTGGCACAAGTGGCAAAAAAGACTGAAAAAGTTGAGGAATGCTCATCAAACACTTATTTGGAACATCCCACAGGTGAACAGGCTAATTGGGAACAGGTGGGTGCCATTATTGGGTATAAATGCAGCTTCCATGAAATGCTCAGTCATTCACAAACAAGGACGGGGCGTTCAATTTGTGAAAAAATGCGTGAGCAAAAAAAAACAGTTTAAGAACAACATTTCTCAACGAGCTATTGCAAGGAATTTAGGGATTTCACCATCTACGGTCCGTAATATCACCAAAAGGTTCAGAGAATCTGGTGAAATCACTGCACCTAACATTGAATGCCCGTGACCTTCAATCCCTCAGGTGGTACTGCATCAAAAAGCGACATCAGTGTGTAATTGGATAAGGCAGTTTTAAGACCTTACCTCATCAGCGGGTGGATACAGTGCAAAAAGCTCGGGGTGTCGGTTTCCCTGCCGAGCATCCTGGTTGAAGCGGTCCAGCTCCTCGTGACTGCTGAAGGCCAGCAGGCTCTCCACCCTCTGGTCCGGAGTCAAACAGCGCAGGTTAAAGTCAGAGGAGGTCAGCGTGCGGCCAGAGTCATCATTCAGCACCGCTAGAGTCGGGGACTTGACCTGGGGTGTGGGCAACAGAAAGACAAAGGGTTAGAGGTTGGAGAGGATATAGAAAAGACAGAGGGAGGAGTGGAGCTGAAGTGGACAAATGTGTGGGATGGAGAGAATATAAAAAAACAATACAATGAAAGAGGCGACAGACTTTTCCTCAAAAAAAGGGGTTTGTCAAGTGTAAATCCCACTTCAGATTGGAAAGGCAGACTCTTGCTATTATGTTGTCAAGGATACAACAAACAGCTGACAGGCATCTAGGCAGTTCTGACAGTCATGACAGTGTTTTAGCCCTCGGACAATGTCTCCTGCCTGTTGTGTATGTGTTGTATGGTATGCTAAAGATAGTAAAGGGCTCTTTTCACTTACATTATATTCTACCTCATGTTATAGCCGGTATGTATAATTGAATCCTCAAAACGGAAGGGCAATAATGCCGCAAATAGACCACATTACAACATAGAGGTACCCAAGACAGCTGTCAATAACAATATCGATGCATTCTTAGCTGATGTAATTAGATACGCGCATGTAGATGAGTGGCTAACGAGATTAGAGGGACATTACCGTGGCTTTTTGACACTCAAACGCTATCAGCTTCCAAATGAGTATGTTCTGGAAAGACCAACAAATGTGATGAGAAAGTGAAAATATCTCTGGAATAAAGTCATTATGTTTATGAGAAAAACAGTCATTACTTTATCACTATTTTGGGGTAATAACAGAATAATATTCAGAGAAAAAACGAAAAATACTACACTATAATAATGATATTTGTAAAGGCAGAAAAACGTTCTTCTAATCCATGCATTTTATAATATAACACAATATGTATTATTATTTCTATTTATTTTATATATATGTTATATTTTCTATTTTATTATTTATACTAGTAGTAGTAGTAGTATTTGTATGACTTTATTATTTAAAAATATTTTAATTGAAATATATACTTAACATTGTATTTGATTTATAATTAGAAATGTTACATTTGTATTTTAATTTTTATAAATATTTTTAAAAATTAATTTTATATATAGTTTTCATTTTAATAAGTAAAATGTATGATATTATTAGTATGATTATCAAACACGAATGTCTCGCTCCTCTCTCTGGGTAAATATCTAAGATCAGCCGATCAGCTGCTACTGACGGTCCCTGACACAAGGCTGCAGCTCAGAGGTGACAGAGCTTTCGCCGCTGCTGCTCCCAAGCTCTGGAACGACCTACCTCTTCCTGTTTTTAAATCTCTCTTAAAAACATACTTTTATTCCATGGCTTTTAACACTGAGTGATATCCATCCTGCTATGGCGCCCCATAATATACCTGCTGTGAACCTGTTTTTATTTTTTTATGTTCTATTTATGTTAGTTATTTATTTTTTATCATGCTCTGTTTGTGTTGTGTTGTGTTGTGTTTGATCGTTTCTCTTGTGTTATCTTTTAACCTGCCCATTGTAAAGCACTTTGGCTACCCCTGTGGTAAATTTTTAAATGTGCTTTATAAATAAAGTTGATTTTATTTGATATATTTATTAGTACTGTTACTTTTTTTAAACATCACATTAATTATTATAATTCATTATTCAAAAATTAACTAACAAATCAGTGTGAATTATAGTCAAAAAATTACTGTAAACACTTCTCAATATGATGCAGTACTTGTATTGGACCTCATTAGACTGTGTAGGCAGGCAAGTATTAATTAGTAAGCCCCGTTAGTCATTAGGCTTAATTTGAATGAACTAACTAGGCATCCGCTGCCCACCAGTTGGATGTCTCTCAGGGTGGTAGTAGCAAAGCCGTATGGAATTACTTATTAGTCTCCAGTACAGCACTTTAGGGTACAACCATGCTGCTCTCAGGCTGGATCTGTTTTTGGGCGAACGACCCTCTAGCCTTGCCCCTCTACTGTCCTTGTCTCTTTCAGTCCAGACACACATCAATCAAAACCCGGGCATGGACTGTCCGGGCATCACACCATTATCCAGAGGGCTGGGGTAGCGGACCAGTCCAAACAGAAGAGAGCCATTACGCGCTGAAAGACAATAATACCGTTCTTCCCATCTCTGTCACGCGTTATCTGGCATGCACATCATGGGAACCTTGCCCCTACAATAAAGGTCCTTTGGTTTGGCATGATTAAACAGGACTGGCATGGGCAGGGTGACATAGGAAGCCTGTTTGGCCAGCTTTGTACACCAGAGAGCGGGGGTGTTCATCGCAAGGCTCCAGATTGGTTGGCGTGCCTGAGGCCTGCAGTTAAGTAATGGTCAATTTGAGACAAAAGAGAATGGGAACTTGGCTCCAAATGTTAGTTGTGGGCCAAGAAAGAGAGCTAGGAAGCAATTAAAAGTGGAGCGTTCACGAAAAACATTGTACACCCTGAATAGATCAGCTGGGCAGAATAAGACAGCAACAACGTCACTGTACTTTAAAAGTCACTCGATGATGCAAAGGTGACTTTTTAATGTTGTTCTAACAGTAATATGTGTCCTACCAAACGTGATCTTTTAATAACATCATGAAGGATAGATACTGTATGATACTTCCGCTGACCCATCCATAGCTAGATTTTTATACATTAAACAAATGAGGCTTTGATGTACATCTTGAAGGGGTCATAATATGCCATAACATCCATTCATTTTCTACCACTTGTCCCTTTCGGGGTTGCAGGGGGTGCTGGAGCCTATCTCAGCTGCATTCGGGCGGAAGGCGGGGCACACCCTGGACAAGTCGGGGTCATAATATGACTTTATTTAAAATATATATACATTTTTTCTGCATTCAAAACACTTCATTGTGGTCGACATAACATGTAAGTGTTTTTTGGTAAAAATTTAGCATCGATTATGTTTTACATAGCGCTTCCATGTCGAGTCTACTGACAGCTGTAAGTTTGAACTATACGCTACTTTGTAAAAGGAATTGATACAGTGGAAGATGCATGTGCATGTAAGAGACAGTCTGCCCCACAACAAGATGATAGAGAAAAATAAGGGACGTTGGTCCTGTTCACGCTGCAGACGAAATCTAAATTTTTCAGATTTTTTTGCTAGTCTAAATGTGTGTTACGGTGCAGATGTTCTCCCGAAATGTGTTTGTCATGCTTGTTTGGTGTGGGTTCACAGTGTGGCGCATATTTGTAACAGTGTTAAAGTTGTTTATACGGTCACACTCAGTGTGACCTGTATGGCTGTTGACCAAGTATGCATGGCATTCACTTGTTTGTGTGAAAAGCCGTAGATATTATGAGATTGGGCCGGCACGTAAAGGCCGTGCCTTTAAGGTTTATTGGCGTTCTTTACTTCTCCCTATGTCCGTGTACCACTCCATACAGCGGCGTTTTAAAAAGTTATGAATTTTACTTTTTGAAACAAATACCGATAATTTCCGATATCACATTTTAAAGCATTTTTCGGCCGATAATATCGGCAGTGCGATATTATCGGACAGCTCTAATAATTTGCCTCAAACATCGGAGCTGAAAGTTTGCTCATTTTGTCTTACTTTAGTAAATGGGCTAACTTAGCATGATGTTGCTGTTACCACGTGAGTGTAATGTTAGCATGTAGCTCACATAGCTATGCTAGAGTTGCTAACGTTTGTCTTGTCGTGTCCCATTACTTTAATGTTATGGTGATGTGTGTAATATGAATGACATCTATTACATTGGACAAGAGCAGAGTTACAATATGTAAAAGTAATTAAAGTACACTAACACAATGCAGCGGAGATAGGCTCCAGCAACCCCCGCGACCCCGAAAGGGACAAGCGGTAGAAAATGAATGGGTAACACAATAGTGCTTCTTGGAGCCACACATTATTTAAGAGCGGCGAAGAAAACCATAGCTCATTAGCATCAAAGTTATAAACACACAAAACAGGGGTTTCCCACTCGGGCTTACTAAAGTTATAAACACACAAAACAGGGGTTTCCCACTCGGGCTTACTAAAGTTATAAACACACAAAACAGGGGTTTCCCACTAGGGCTTACTAAAACACTTTTAAACACTCTAAATTCTAGCATCAAGGCTAGATTGTGGCCAATATACTTCCAAAACACCACTGAGGGAGCTCTTTCTTAAAATTGCTGAAATACATTGTAATATGGGAACTTTAAAAGTAGCAGAGTTAGAGCAGGATGACACTGTTGTGTTCTCTATTTAAAAGCCCACCCCCACCACTCGGTATTGTTGCTACATGCTTCATCAGTATGGGCCACCTTGCTGCTCTGACTTCATTTCATGGCTGCTTCTAACAAATCAGTCTTGAACACAGCATGGCTAACTTGAGTTCAAGGAAAACAAAGCCGTATTCAAACCAAACTGGATTTCATATTTAAAGGGGTACTGCACTTTTTGGGGAAATTTTTCTATCATTCAATATCCTTAAAGTTAAAGTTAAAGTACCAATGATTGTCACACACACACTAGGTGTGGCGAAATTATTCTCTGCATTTGACCCATCACCCTTGATCACCCCCTGGGAGGTGAGGAGAGCAGTGAGCAGCAGCGGTGGCTGCACCCGGGAATAATTTTTAGTGATTTAACCCCCAATTCCAACCCTTTATGCTGAGTGTCAAGCAGGAAGGTAATGGGACACATTTTTATAGTCTTTGAATACACTGGACAGCTAACAATGTAGCTAATAGGAGTCATATATTCCGCCTGAAAAGCTCTAAAAAAACATCCAAAAACTGCCATTAATACTCAATTTACATGCTGAGACCTGCATATTAGACCAGTTGATCTGCCGTCTCTTTTCTGCTCTGCTTCGTGGAGAGGGGGGGCTGCTGATTTGTCTCCACTCAAGATGATCTCCGGCTAACCCCACTATGGACTGGACTCTCACACTATTAACTGGATACACTCGACGTCCATTGCACCAGTCGCCCAGGGGGGGATCCACACATCTGCGGTCCCCTCCAAGGTTTCTCATTGTAGCCCATTGGGTTGAGTTTTTCCTTGCCCTGATGTGGGATCTGAGCCGAGGAGGTTGTGGCTTGTGCAGCCCTTTGAGACACTTGTGATTTAGGGCTAGGTAAATAAACTTCGATTGATTGATTGATTGATTGATATTAACCAAGTATTAGCAATACTGAGGGAACTCTCCTGAAGGAATCAATAAAGTACTATCTATCTATCTATTGTTTGTGTAAGAGCTAACGCCAAGGATCATTTTAAGTAACAAAGCGCCTTGATGACAGAGAGCTAACTAGCTTATGCAGTCATTAACATACTGAGCTGCTGCGGCTGCATCACCTTTGAGTTGATAAACGTTTGTGCTGGATTATAAATCATTCCTCGCACCGGTATAGCAAGAGGTTGTAGCCATAAACCGAGGGGTTGGTCAACTTTGAAATTCAATATAGACCTGAAGACATCGCAAGGAGGACTCGACAATATGCTGGTTTGCTCCCACGTTATTTATGTTTTTCTTTACCACAGGAGTGATGATTAAAATGAATTAATCATCTAAACGGGAAGCAGGAGTCTTGTGCTAAAAGATAGAAACATCCCATCTGTCGGGATCCCAGTGAGAGCGGATATCGTACAGAAAGTGGTTGTTTTATTACGTCCGTAGTTTGTCTTTCCTGTTTAGCACTAAAACTGCTTAGTGTTTCACTATAGCAAGATCCGTTCATCACTCAGGGTCTAAAACATGTAGCTCATCCTCCATATATTCAGGCTTAAAAATAAAAGGTTCTACATCAGGGGTGTCAAACTCATTTTAGCTCAGGGGCCGCATGGAGGAAAATCTATTCCCAAGTGGTAAAATCACGGCACGATAACGTCAACATAAAGACAACTCCAGATTGTTTACTTTGGCCAAAAATAGAACAAGCACATTGTGAAAACGTGCAAATCACAAATAATCCTCTGGACAAAACACTTCAAGTTTGTTGAAAATTCTGAGGAAATTGGTACAGTTCCAAAAACATAATGAAGAACACAATGAACTTAGACTTTGTCTCAGTGTATCTACAAAGCCAGGATTAAACTTTAAGTCACAGTCTTTCTGGGATTAAACAAAAAACACAACCTTTGAACTCTTCCAGGTATGATATACCTCCTTTGTCATGTCCACGTATCAATCCAGTGCTAACTCAACAAACCGTAAGAAACAAGAGGTAAAAACTATTCAAAAGGGTTAAGTTTTCTCATTTTTGACAGAGACATTATGGGGGAGTATGGGTGCCAAATAACGACGTGGTCGAAGCATAAGACATAAAACGTCAGGTTTTAAGTTGTTCTCTCTCTCTTGTTCTTATGCTTTCTGTGCTCACTATGTTCACTGCTCGCTGTACATATCCTACCAAGTCAGACCTACACTGTTTCAATGTCCATTTCTCAGATGATATAATTGTTGATGCTGATATCAACCAAACCTAACCCCCCCCCCCCCGCCCCAACCCCCTCCACATTCCCCCCCCCCGGATTGTAAATAATGTAAATAATTCAATGTATATACTCTGATGATTAACTTGTGTGATGACTGTATTATGCTGATAGTATATATTTGTACCATGAATTGATTAACGTGCACCCCGACTTAAACAAGTTGAAAAACTTATTCGGGTGTTACCATTTAGTGGTCAATTGTACGGAATATGTACTGTACTGTGCAATCTACTAATAAAAGTTTCAATCAATCAAGTTTCATTTGGGTCAAGGGAGAGGAGCCGCAGCCACGCTTTACTTTGTGCCTCTTGCTAGTCCTAACAGAATTGCTATTTTGACATCCAGTGGACACATTTACAACAGCAGTTTCTTTCATTAAAAAAAAATGCAGCTCATTTTAATACTTGGCAAACTCATCACGCGGGCCGGATTTAACCTGTTCGCGAGCCTCATCCAGCCCGCGGGCCGTACATTTGACACCCCTGTTCTAGATCATCATTTGTCCCAAAGTGGTTGTTGTTGGCTCTAATGAAGTCGGCCATGATTAGTAGTAGTAGTTGTTGTTGAAGGAAATAGTAAATGTTGCACTCTGTGAAATCAACGTGCCGATCAAAATGTTCAGGTAATACTTAAAATGACCAAAATATGGTAATATGAAATTATTAGAGATGTCCGATAATGGCTTTTTTACCGATATCCGATATTCCGATATTGTCCAACTCTAATTACCGATTCCGATATCAACCGATACCGATATATACAGTCGTGGAATTAACACATTAGTATGCCTAATTTTGTTGTGATGCCCCGCTGGATGCATTAAACAATGTAACAAGGTTTTCCAAAATAAATCAACTCAAGTTATGGAAAAAAACCTTTTTTTTTAACATGCCTCAAAACAGCAGCTTGGAATTTGGGACATGCTCTCCCTGAGAGAGACTATGAGGAGGTTGAGGTGGGCGGGGTTGAGGTGGGGGGGTGGGGGTAGCGGGGGTGTATATTGTAGTGTCCCGGAGGAGTTAGTGCTGCAAGGGATTCTGGGTATTTGTTCTGTTGTGTTTATGTTGTGTTACGGTGCGGATGTTCTCCCGAAATGTGTTTGTCATTCTTGTTTGGTGTGGGTTCACAGTGCGGGGCATATTTGTAACAGTGTTAAAGTTGTTTATACGGTCACCCTCAGTGTGACCTGTATGGCTGTTGAACAAGTATGCCTTGCATTTACTTGTGTGTGTGAAAAGCCGTAGATATTATGTGACTGGGCCGGCACGCAAAGGAAATGCCTTTAAGGTGTATTGGCGCTCTGTACTTCTCCCTATGTCCGTGTACACAGCGGCGTTTTAAAAACTCATATATTTTACTTTTTGAAACCGATACCGATAATTATGAGACCAATACCGATAATTTCTGATATTACATTTTAAAGCATTTATCGGCCGATAATATCGGCAGTCTGATATTATCGGACATCCCTAGAAATTATATAATGAATGTGCCTGTTACTACATTACATACAGTATTTACTTACTGCATTTACTGTATATACACCGTCGATGGAGGTTTTAGGAGGTTTTTTAGCGTGCATTATAGGCTCAATATATCAAATCTCCATTACCTGCATTGTTAGCCACCAATTTCTAGCGTTTATTTACGATTTACAATGCATAAAAAAGAATGATTCCAAAAAAATGCAGTTCCCCTTTAAGAGAATAAAGTAACACATCTTTGTTTGAAGCACACCTATGATGTGACAAACACCTTAGAAGTTGACCCAGTTATTATATTTCTCCTAGACTTAAATGCCCCCTAGGATACAAACAGTGTTGTTCACGTCCTTGAACAAAGTGCTTGTGCTTCTTACCATTTTCTCCTCTTTGACTGACTGGACGTCGGACTCAAACGTCTGTTTTTGAAGGAGCTTGTGCAGGCCGGCTCGCTCCGAATACGCGCTCCAGCCATCCCCTTGGCACCTTCGCACACACACAAACACACACTTTTCATGGTTCCATGCACACACTAGAAACAACATGCATGGCTACGACTGATACACCTCTGCACGAATCAAAGTAGATAACGACACAACATAGTCTCATACAACACAGTGTGTGTGTAGATCAGATAGGAGGTGTATAGTATTTATCAAGGCTTTCTGATGTGCCTTGCTTCCTGTTTAAGCCTCTTGGGCATACACTTCTCTGGTTTGGTGATGCTATTATCCAAAAGCATGCACCCTCCACCCACTTTCACCATTTATAATCCAAGGTATATTTGAGTAACTAAAGGCAATGTCACTATATGAAAGGTCTGACCTTCTAGACACCACAAGCCACGGCTGGGTGTAACTCTTGACGCAATCTCTCACGTGGGGATCCAACTCCACTCTGCAAAACAAGGACATAAACACAAAATGAGAGTGTGACAAAAAAAAACAATCCTGCTTTTAACACTGTATGAGCAGTATTGACATTTGAATAGGTAGTTGTGTTGGCAATGTTAAGACATTATAATGACCATCAAATGTCATATTAGGTTAAAACACTCACTATATTTTGTGTGCAACCCTATTTTAAATGTGTACTTTGTTTTAATAAGGCCCCTTTCACAATGCACACCAAATCTGACTTTTTTCCTCTCAAGTGACACAGATCGGATATTTTTTGCCAGTCTAAAGGCTCCAAAGTGCTGTTGATCTTTTCACTTCAGATTTGGGCCACATCAGGAGGTAGTTTGAATCCGATTGGAATCTGTTCTTTTCAAATGCGACCTGAATGCAACTTTTACGTCATCTTTAGTCGAGCTACGTCATTGGTGTGCGTAGGAAAAGACGCGGCCCGCCAGCGGAAGTGTATACGACATCAAAACATCCGATTTCCGTGAGAAAAGTCGTTTTCCAGTATTACATCACTAGGCAGCAGTGCACAAATAATAGGCTATATATATATTTTGATTCCAAATAAACAGCAATTGTTGAAGGTCCGGAAATGGTGTCTATACTGTGGCGTATTTGCTTACATGTTACGTACATTGCGTAAGTTGTTTAGGTAAGTACGTTAAAAAATAAAGTGAACGAAGAGCTGCGCTGAAGTCCATGTCCCCTCTGCTTAACAGCCATACAAAGATTACAACCAAATATATTACACTATATATATATACATACATACATACATACATACATACATACATACATACGTACGTAATCATAGTAAATCAAGTGTGTTGAAACACATTTTCCCCATACGATTAACCTGTTTTAACACACTTGATTTACTATGATTACCATACGTAATTACTTGTTGTGATTACTATCATTGATTACACTCAGAACTATATAACTGATTATAGATAGTACTTTATTGATTCCTTCAGGAGAGTTCCCTCAGGATATACCTGATTATAATAATAACTGATTATACCGGTATACATACATACCTACATACATACATATATATATATATATATATATATATATATATATATATATATATACACACACATACATATATACACATACATATATACACATACATATACATATATATATATATATATATATATATATATATATATATATATATATATATATATATATATATATATATATATATATATACACACACACACACATAGCTTAGCTATTAACATGCATGCTCCTGGCTTGCTCTTGAGTGTGTAACAAGTTTAGCCTAGTCCTCCAGTGATAATAATACTTGATACTTAACATACTAAGAAATGCAGTTTATTTGCAGTAATGGAGGTGATTATTATTAGTTAAGGCGGGGGTCAGCAACCCGCGGATCTAGAGCCGCATGCGACTCTTTAGCGCCGCCCTAGTGGCTCCTTGGACCTCTTTCAGAGATGTGTGAAAATGGAAAAAGATGAAGAACATTTTTTATTTTTTGTTTTAATATATTTTCTGTAGGAGAACAAACATGACACCATCCATCCATCCATTTTCTACCGCTTATTCCCTTTGGGGTCGCGGGGGGCGCTGGAGCCTATCTCAGCTACAATCGGGCGGAAGGCGGGGTACACCCTGGACAAGTTGCCACCTCATCACAGGGCCAACACAGATAGACAGACAACATTCACACTCACATTCACACACTAGGGCCAATTTTTTGTGTTGCCAATCAACCTATCCCCAGGTGCATGTTTTTGGCGGTGGGAGGAAGCCGGAGTACCCGGAGGGAACCCACGCAGTCACGGGGAGAACATGCAAACTCCACACAGAAAGATCCCGAGCCTGGGATTGAACCCAAGACTACTCAGGACCTTCGTATTGTGAGGCAGACGCACTAACCCCTCTGCCACCGTACAATTGTTAGAAATCCCACTGTTTATGTTATACATGCTTCACTGATGAGAATATTTGGCAATTTGGCAAGCACCGTGTTGTCCTACTAATTCCAGCAATCCTTAAACTCATCGTAGTTTGTTTACATGTACAATTTTCTGCTGCCACAGAAAGACATGTTTTATGCCACTTTTTTTTGGTCTCATTTTGTCCACCAAACATTTTATGCTGTGCGTGAATGCACAAATGTGAGCTTTGTTGATTTTATTGATATGCTGGAGTGCTTCTCAGGCATATTTGGTCAATCCATGACTGCTAGCTAATCGATTCTAACATGCTATTTAGGCTAGTTGTATGTATATATTGCATCATTATGCCTCATTTGTAAGTATATTTGAGCTAATTTAATTTCCTTTACTTATGTCCTCTCTGTATGTAATTTATATTTGCATGTCTCATGACACATTATCTGTATGTAATATTGGCTGCATTTCTCATTGTTGTTTGCGTGCCATGTTGTTCCAGACCACAGCAAATGTTACCCAGCTTGCAAAGATTGTAATAAATCCATTAAAAGAAGACAGCCTGCCGTTTCCTTAAACTTGGACACACACGTCTATACCTTTGGCCATTCTGAGCCAGTAATTTCCAGGAGTTATCCCACCCTGTGAGAAGCCTCCATTTTACTAATGATTTCCAATGTTGCAAAAATGTGTAGAATAAAAATTTAAATACATAATTTCTGTCAACGAAGATTTGCGTCAGCCTTTGATAGTAGGCTAATATAGCTAATATAGACACTTACATCATGTGTTGCCTTCATTATAACACTTATATAAGGCTTTTCATTTTTTGCGGCTCCAGACAGATTTTTTATTTTGTATTTTTGGTCCAATAAGGCTCTTTCAACATTTTGGGTTGCCGACCCCTAAGTTAAGGGAAGCGGCTTCACACTGTGTATGGAGACACAGGGTTGGAATTGGGGGTTAAATCACCAAAAATGATTCCCGGGCGCGGCACCGCTGCTGCCCACTGCTCCCCTCACCTCCCAGGGGGTGATCAAGGGGATGGGTCAAATGCAGAGGACAAATTTCACCACACTTAGTGTGTGCGACAATCATTGGTACTTTAACTTAATAATAGCTGCTGGACCATTGTCAGCCAGAGAAGATCGGCATTTGTAATCGGCATACAAAGTATTCACGAAAATTGTCCGATACCGACCGATCTGCACATTCCTAACTATAACATAAAAACTACTGTAGTTGTTCTTAGTACATGCTATTGTAATGATTTTCAAACAGTGTTTATAATCTAAAAGTTTGCTTTTCTTTTTAAATGGCGTGTCACGTATCAGATTTGTGGTATTTTGGGAGGGACAGAGCATGGATTAAATTGATATGAATTCATTTCAGTATGTATGGCTACTTTGACATACAAGTCTTTTGAATTTGGTCGTGCTCGTAAGTTAAGATACCACATTATGGTACATTTCCTGGGAAAACGGGACACATAAGGCTTTTTCATTGCATAACAAATCTCAATTTAATCTGTAAAAAAAAAAAATACATAAAATGTAGCCATGCCCAAATTGAGGGCTGAACCCACGTTTTTCACTTTACAAGTACGCATCATAACCACTGAGCTACCCATTCTGACAGGAGAAACAGGCAGGTAATCAATTTAGTTTTAAATAATAAGCAGTTTTGCTGTTCTACGAACGATTTTCACTAGTTTTGTTTTAGTTAAAATTCCGATTATTGAGATGAAAGGTGGGTCTTAAGTTGAGCTTCAACGTCTGGTGAGGTATAAAGTATTTGTTGTATATTGTTAGTTTGATGCTGCTTATGCTTCAACTCTGTCATAAAAAAGTAAACAAAATAAGTGTGTATAGTATACGGCAAATATTTCTTAAATTCAGTTTTATCATTTTATATGTATTTGTTACTATAGAAGTCGAAAATATCCTGCAGTGATTTTTATCAAAATGATATTTATTTCATATATAATTTTTGCAATGGGTTCCTCATTTTTCTGGCTTGTGCACCTGCCCCTCAAATTTTTGTGAACGTGCCTGTTGAACACATGGCGTGAATAAACCATCTGTATATGCTGAAACACTGAGAAGGAATATAATTAAATTGGCGAGGCTTCTCTCTACTCCTTTTTAAACATGTTGAATTGTCCAAGCGTAAACATGTCATGTATTTCAACATATCGAATTTCTCTCTGAGCTGGCAACTGACCCGTCCTGAGGGACAGCAAGCCGGACGGTGCGGCGCTCCTTCTCCACCTGCTCCACCTTCAGGTCGTCGTCAGGGAAGTCGCCAAGTTCCAACATCAGCACAGAGTCGCTGTTTCGAAGCTGTGACATCAAGAACTCCTCCAGGTCTACAGGCTCCACCGCTTCATATGACTGTGGCTAAGTAAAGAGTTGAAACAAAGAAACTACATTGATGCAAGTCTTGGGACAATGTTTTTGTACATATACAAGTACATATACATACACACACTCATGCATATAATCACATTTCATCAAACATATAATAACATTGTTGCCCTACGGGAAACTGGGTAACACATGGCACACTGACAAAGCTTAAACTAGTGTTACTATAACAATCTACAAGGTTAATAAAGTTGGCTTCTCTTTCTCCCCCTCCATTTATTTGCTTTATTTTGTATTTCAAGTTATCATTACATATACTGTATGTATTGTTGCATTTGAACAACTGTATTGTTGATAATAGAGGTAATTATTGTTATTATTCATTATCAATAGTACTATTTCTATTGGTATTTGTATTACTCCATTTTTAGTGTAATAATGTTCATTGTCATTTCTGTATTATTTATTTCACTAACTGCTTATTTGCTATCACTTTTAACCATCATATTTGTACATATCCTATTTGCTGATGTTGTTCTGTTGTTGTTGTGTTTGCTGTTCTTGTCTCTGTCTTATCACCCTCTTGTCCCCACAATTTCCCCCTCTGTCTTCCTTTGTTTCTCTTTCTATCCCCTCCTGCTCCAGCCCGGCTGCACCAAATAATAATATAAGTCCATTTAATAAAGTCAAATACAAATAAGGCAACAAGAGAAGTATCCCACACTTCTCTTTTGTAAAGTACATTTGTACAGCCGATATGGGCATCTACATCAACAATATGATTTGCCTCAGTAACTGGCCAGGACAAAAAATAAATAAATGAATAAAAAATAAATAAATAAATAAATAACTCCTCCAGGTCTACAGGTTATTTACTTAAAAGTAAAGAGTTGAAACAAAGAAACTACATAAATACAAGTCTTGGGACAATGTGTTTAATCAAGCAATCAAATAAACCCATCAGAAATTTGGAATACCCCTTTTTTTAATAATAATTATTTCAAGACAATTTTGTGTAAAAATGTAAACAATACTTCAAAAACAGACTTCACTACACCTTCTAAAATAAAGCTTGGCGCTTTGCCAACTATCAGACACAGACGGGAGCTGCAAGTTCAATAATTTTGTTTCCATCCATCCATTTTCTACCGCTTATTCCCTTTGGGGTCGCTGGAGCCTATCTCAGCTACAATCAGGCGGAAGGCAGGGCACACCCTGGACAAGTCGCTACCTCATCGCAGGGCCAACACAGACAGACAGACAACATTCACACTCACATTCACACACTAGGGCCAATAATTTTGTTTGTCTCCAGTATATTGCTGACCGAGCATGACGTGGCTGTTAAAATGTGAGTGTAATGTTAGTGTTGCTAATTTATGTCCTCCAGTCTCACTCCATTGTTGTATGTGATTTATGGCATCTATTTCGTAGAATACAGAGTTAGAGTGCATATGCAAAAAGTGGATCAAGTGTATGAGAATCAAGGGGATAAGTTAGACAAGCCATTTAATCAGAAAAAAAAATGAAAAGAGGCTGACAGTGCAGCAGAAATACAGAACCAGACTATTTTCTGCTACCTCATACCTGTCCAAGAAAAACAAAGTGGCCCATGTCAGGCAGATGGTTCTATTTTTAGCAGGAACAGATTTATACTTTTAGCTTGTGCACAAATTGGCAATGATATAAAATGAATAGTTGTATCTTTCATTGGAACACAGTGTCACACACATAAGACATAAACACAATAAAACTATCACCAGCTGGCACAAAATGGGGACTCAACTTTTTACTCACATAGTTCAAACCCCCACGAGACCTTAACATATCCCGTTTGACTTTTTCTTGGGTTTCTTATTGCTTTTTTGCAACGCAGTTTCAGTTGTTTTAGTTTGTTTTACTGTTAACTGGCTAACTTGTTTTTACACTTGTACAACAGCTAAACAGCACCAGGACCAGATAATATTTTAATTGACACAATTAAAGAGGGGGAGGATGTCATTGCTAAGGAGCTGGCGAAGCTATACACAGCTTGCTTACATCAGGGGAAAGTGCCAGAGAAGTGGAAAGAAGCTAACATGATCATCCTTTTCAAGAAAGGGGACAAGAGGCACCTCAAGAACTACAGACCTATTAGCCTTCTTTCAAACATATACATGTTGTTTACAAGAATCCTGACAAATCGAATGGAAAATACACTTAATAGCCATTAACCCAGAGAACAAGCAGGGTTTAGGAGTGTTTTTTCTACCATGGACCATATTCATACATTGAATCAGATCAAAGAAAAATGCCAAAAATACAACAAACCACTTTGTATGGCCTTCATAGACTATGAAAAGGCATTTGATTCGGTGGAGACACAGTCGGTTCTAAAAGCTCTGCAAGATCAAGGAATTCATCATAAGTACATTAACTTACTCAAGGACATCTACACAAACTGCACTACCACAGTTACGATGCACAAACCAAGCGAGAAAATCCACATAAAGAAGGGTGTCCGACAAGGCGATACAATTTCGCCTAAACTGTTTACAGCTTGTTTGGAAGGCATATTTTGCTCTCTGGAGGGGGAGGATAAAGGAGTTGATATCAACGGAGACAAATTTAATCATCAGAGGTTTGCAGATGACATTGTTGTCTTGGGAGAGCAAATCAGGGAAGTGGAATATATGCTTAAAGACCTTGCAAATGCCAGCAAATGTTGTGGATTGAAAATGAATATGAAGAAAACAAAAGTTATGGCAAATTCCATGGTACCTCATGGACCTGTGACTGTTAATGGAAATTAAATTGATGAAGTTAATGAATATATCTATCTGGGGCAGAGATTTAGCCTGAAAGAAAAGAGTCAAGAACAGGAGATAGGGAGGAGAATCAGATTGGGCTGGTGCCAAAATGGAAAACTGAGCAACATCATGAGAGGAGAAATACTGTTAAGCCTAAAGAGAAAGGTCTTTAATCAATGCGTGTTACCAACCATAACATATGGGGCTGAAACCTGGGCATTGTCAAATAGAATGGAAAAGAAAATAGCAGCAGCACAACACAACATGGAAAGAAATATGCTCGGAATAACATATAAAGACAGAAAAACAAATGAATGGGTGAGAAAACAAACGCAAGTCCAAGACATTATGAGAACTATCAAATTAAGTAAGTGGAAGTGGGCTGGACATATCAGTAGAAGAACAGATAATAGATGGACTTCCCTAATGACATCATGGAGACCCATGGATGGGAGCAGAAATAGAGGAAGACAAAGAGTGAGATGGCGAGATGAAATAGACAAATATTGGGGAACAGTGCAGTGGCAGGGAGCAGCTAGAGATCGTTCACTATGGCAGAAACATGCTGAGGCTTTCGTCCAGCAGTGGACTGACAACGGCTGATGATGAATGAACAGCTAAAACTTTTAAAAATGTTACTTAAAGCATTACCTGAACATTTAAAATTACAGAACTTTGACCCTGTAACAGATTATGT